>NW_026114027.1:34910-117935 GCF_018139145.2 Gymnogyps californianus | reverse complement strand
GCACAAATTGAACCATCACACAGTTATGCCCATCCCCTCCTCCACCAGAGAGGCAAAAAGGTAAAAATCAACTCCCCAGACTCCTAGGTCTTCCTGCTCAGCAGGGCTGAATGACAAAAAAGCAGCGCAGCAGGCAGTGCACTCCTGGGAAGCAGGTCCCCAGTAACACAACCGCCTCCCCAGCCTGACTCGGTGCATCCCCATCACCACAGCAGTGCACAAACTGTGGGAGCCGATGTTTCCGATCCCCTGGCCACGCTGTTGACTTGCAGGATGCACACGATGGCCATCCCCACCGCACACGGGATCCACTTCTCTACAGGACCAGCACTGCAGCCGAGGGCAGGACACAGCCCCGCTGCAAGACCACTGCAGGGCCGGCAGCCACAGACCTGCCTCTGGTGCAACGTCCCGCAACAGAGCAGGCAGGGCAGGAGCCCCCGCGGAGGGACCTGTAGCCCAACAGCACACAGAGCACAAGAATGGCACCCAGCTGCCTGTTAGAGGATTGCATCATATGTCCCACACAAGACCTGGACATAACTTGGAAAAACTAAGATATAAAAGGGCTATTTTAAGGCTGTATGATCCATAGAATGGAGGCAGAAATCCTCTAATGTGGTGATCCATGTTTTTATCTCGAGGATCTGAAATATTCCAAAATCCAGTGATTACAGAATTCTCTTTTTATTGATTAAAGATAATGCAGAATTTCAGTTCTCACTTTAGGAAAGTAACCTTCCTCCATGCTGCGAGGACAGGTGAGGAGAGCAGAGTCCAGATGCATGGACCTGCACACCTTTGCTCTCAAACGGGGCTGGCTCGTGGGGGTGCAGCCGCCAAGACATTAAAACAGAGTGGCACAAACCTCCTGCATGTCACGTCTCACCCAAAGCAAGGACAGAAAGCCTGCACCCAGCTGCCCAAACCCCCCCAAACGTGAAGTGAGGCTCCTGTCCCAGACCTGACCGCGGCCAGACAGACCGGGCAGGAGGTGGAGCTGGATTTACAGCGCTGCTGCTCGGCTGCAAAGACCTGCTCCACCTGGGATGGTAACAGAGGCAGGCTGGCTGCTCCTCACAATTTGAGCAGAACAGGTATTGACTTCCAACGACAACAACTCCGCATCTGTCAAAGGCCACGACCCTGCCATCAGCTGGGGAAAGACAGCCCAGGCAGCCGGACAGACTCCTCGGCTGGGTCCCTTACTGACCTTGCTGCACCTCCAGAACAAGAGCCTTGTTCTGCATTTATTGCGTGACTGAAATTGCCATCCTTAAGGAGGAACTCAACTGCAGGGCTTAGAAATGAAGAAGTAAACAACGCTTGTCACCATCTCCACCATGCACCAGGTGTCCACTCCTAGTCTGAAGCAGGGTGTCTGCCATTTCAAATTACATCTCTCTGCAAACAGGCCTGTCTCCGAGCAATCAGGCCAGGACCGGGTTATTTGCTGTCACAAATGTGATACTGTCACTTATGCTTATTTTATGAACACATGCCCAATTACTCTTGAAAAGAGATTATAATCCTCAACTAGTGGATGCAGAATGATAGAATAAACTAATCTGTGCTATGAGGCTGTATATGCACAGCACGGGAGCAGATTACCAACCAGTAAGATCTTCCTGACAGAGATTTTAGTTTCTGCAAAGCTTAAGCTTTACATGCGGAAGTTTTAAATTTGAGAGAAAATCATCAGACTTTCACCAATCAGAAATACTTGACACCGTAGCTCCAACTCAAATCATTTCCTTTCCTGAAACAGCTTGGAAAATTTCCTGTCAAGTTTTGTGAAAAAGTGGAATTTTTTCCCAAATCACCTCCATTGCCTTATGAAAATTAGAGTTTTGGCTCATACACACCACTGTGGGCCAGGCTGGCCAGAGGGTTTGCAACACACAAACCCGCACACTGTTTCCCTCAGACACTGCTGCAGGGACCCTCATGCAGGTGGTAACAGGGAGGAAAGCACAGTCTGGGGTCAGGAGGGGAAAGCATGAGAGGGCAGCAAGTGTGCCACAAACCAAAATATGTCTTTAACACTGTAGTGACTCACCAACGTTGAAAGACATCAAAACTGAGGAATAACACAGAGTGCTTTGATTTCAGGAACACTGGATTATTTGTAAATTAATTTCCACCGTGAAAATTTTCAACCTTAACACGTGGGATTTGGAAGATTTCCCCCAGGAAAACTTCAGGACAGGAATCGCCATTTTTCCCTTTTTACTCCATCCAGAACAGCCCTGAACGAGGAAGCTGGACATCGCTTCAATGGTTTCTGCAACCACTTGCAAGAACACCAGCTATTCTTTAAACTACAGTTATGGAAACACAGACTTGGGATGGGTCTTACACTTCGGGAAACAAGGTGGGAAGTCTGAACCAAAAAGCTAAATAAGGAAAAGCCTTGGTGATGAAGGCACGAGGCTGCCACAACATTGCCTGGAGCAGCTCCATGTGGGGACCAGCCCACTTTGATTTGCCATGGGCAAATGAAGATAGGATTAATTCATTTTAATACATACTAACTAATTAGCATGCAAGCAGATTTTCCCATGCACTGGGAGCCCAACTGTACCTCCCTAATGCCACACCTTAGGAAGACAGATGAGCAGTTCCCTGTTTCTCATCCTCTCAAGAATAACCTTCTGCAAGATGCTAAAGCCCACGACATCCCACCATCAGAAGACAGGAGTAACAGGCTCCCTGTCCATGGACTGAGACATTGCCTGTTCTCACTGCTCACTGTTCACACTGCTGCCCCTGTGCGCTCGTACCTCTAACACACGTTCTTAAGAGAAAGGCTGTAGCCCTGGTTCAAGGGAATTATAAAGCCAGGGATGAGGAGCGACAGCTGTATCACTGGCAAGTCATCCCTTCTGACACTGGAGGAGCAGCGCATTAACACTCTGCGAGCAGTGGGGAAGATCTCTTGCTGAATGGATTAACACAGCATGAGGTGTTGCAAATCCTCTGAGTCCTGCCTTGCTCCCTGCACTTCTTTGTCTCTCCCCACCCCCTTCATTCACTATCACCTTCACATTAATAACAAGTGAGTTTGAAGGCTGGTATGACAATTACGGAGCAGCTCACAATCCAAACCCACTTTTGTCCGTAATATTCTACCACTCCTCCCACTTACCTAGTCCTGTCCCAGTTTCTGCTCTTTTACTTGCTGTTCTCCAAAACAGAGGCATGTCACATCCTAGAGAGGGGGGAAACACCCCAAATCAAAAAACAATAGTTTTTTTAAAGAAAGATCCAAAATGAAGCAGAAGGTACAGAGCATAACAGACCTTTCAGCAGGAGGAGTTTCAGGGAGAGTTTTCTGCCCAAAAAGCACCACAGCACCTGGGAAGAAAACTGCTCACGACTACAGCCTCTGAAGACCCATTTTCCCCTCCCCTGTTCTTACTCAGGGTTTACACCCAAGGCTTGAACATCCAGGTTCTGCTGCAGCTGTACACTGTTGCACATATCCAACACAGCCTGAACTGCATTACTCCCCCCCAGGGCACTAATTGCCTGCAAGCAATTTAGTGAGCATGGACTGAAACCCCCAGACTCAGGCAGCCACCTTGATATGGACCATCATTTAACCAGACCTGAAAAACTGCAGGATCCCTGTGGTTTCACACTCAATACCAAACCTGGGAAATTCCTCTAACACAACGATAACAAACAAAAATAAATCTCCTTACTTGTGAGAGCTACAGTATGATCCCAGCATCAAGCTGCCATTCTGTATTGGCATTACAGTTTCTAGTCTGTCCAGCATCTGTACAAACGTGTGCAGCATTTACTTACAGAGATGACCGTGTCAATGGAAGAGACATGTCCTGCGCACAAAGATTGTGAAGGAAAACAAAGGCTCCTAGGCGCTGTACAAAGGCTGATGCAAAATCTGACTGCAAATATTCAGCCTCCGGCTAGAAGCTACATAAGAACAAACTGCTTTGGGGAACATCAAAAATATCCATGACTCTCTCAAACTCTTCATTGCCCCATCTGAGAGTTGAGGGACAGATCACAGTCTCCTAAAGGCTCTTTCACAGCCACAGCCCTGAAAAACAATCCCACTGCTTCTCTACTAGTGCACAAAGAGATTATGAAAAGTTTAATTTTGAAGTCTATGTGGACGGTTTCTGAAATTAGACAAGTAATTTTAATGAGGATAAACCTTTTGCCTTGCATCTGGCAAATGAAACGGATGTGGACGCAGCATCACAGACTAGACAGCAGAAATGGATGCAGGAATGCCCCTCCTCCTCACTTCTTTTTGGAAGCACTACAGGTCAGATGTGGTACCCAATAATGACAAAAAATGGCTCTTCACAGAAGTTTTCTGTATGTTCAGGTTAGTTCTTTCAGTCAGACACAGAAATTGGAAGCGATCTCTTCTTTTGCTGAAGTAATCAGACTTTTAAGTAGTTATTGCTAAATAATGCAGAAGCAACCAAAAAAAATTAAAGCACGTACTTTTATCCTCACAAGAAGCATATCATTGAAGTGCTTCTCATATTAAATTCTCTTCTCTGCTCTAAAGGATCCCCATTTTCTCAGCTCCCAAGGAAAACTCCAGAGCTATTTATGGGTTTTCAAAGAAAGGAACGTGTCCTTTACCTGCCATTTAAAAAATGAAACAAAACAAAGGTACTCAGAGCTATTAATGGAGAAAATTTACAAAACACTGTAAAGACAAATTAATCAAAGAGCAAGCATTAATGGGAAAACCTGGGAGCAGAACGAGAAGCACCATGCAAGTGAAACTATCCCAAGCGCTTAGGCCTCCATCAAGGACCACAAGCCCTGAGGTTGATGATGGCTGTTGGACGAGTTTCCCTCCCCCAGATGGAAACACCTCTCACTACACTGTGCTGAGACCAAGGAAGGAAAAAGCCATACACCCCCTACATCTAAAGACATGCCACTCCATTCAAAGGTAAATTTTGATTTCTTTAGATAAACTGCCTGGCCAGTTATAACACCCACTTCATCCACCCCTACCCACAAGAATTTTTGACATGCTGAGTAAGTGTGGAGAGTCAGGTGGACTTAGACACACACACTGCTGCCACAGGACTGGTTTTTTGACCTATTTACAAGTCTCTGTTGCTTTGAAGCTGCCCAAGGATCAGCATGCCCTTGCTACTGGAGGTTCTTGCTCTGTGCAGGCACTACAGAAGACATTTCTGGTGATAGATTATTTTAAACTGGTAAAGCACAGCAGAACATACCTTTTATGACCTCCTGAGAATTATCTCCCAGACAGATCAGGAACAAGGGCAAAGCTTGTATATTTAACATGCATTTGAGTTACATGACTGTTAAACATACACCACTGTAATACATAAGCTGTCACATGTAAAGTAATCTTGTATGTATATAGAGGATTACAAAAGGACAGCTGATCACTTCAGGATGTTCTGAAGGCCAGTGTATCTGGTGCATCTTGAAGGAAGATGCAAACAAACAGTAGTTAATCAACTTTACTTAGATAACTTTGAAACACACTCAGCAGTATTGTGGAGTTAAGTTACCCTTTAATGAACCGTCTCATTAGAATACTTAGAATCACACCCACGAACCTAGAAGCCCCTTACTCACAGAAGCCCCTTCCTCTCTGAGCATGCGTGGTAGAAAAAGGAAACTCTGTACCTTTAAATGAAACCGAAGACTACCAGGACCAATAAGAATCTTGAAAGATTACATGTGAACAGTATTGTCCTGATAACAAATAGTCAAACAGTATAAAATGTCCACCGTGTGTTAACCGGGTGTGCTAGCTTTGTGGAATTACCACCTAGTACCCATCTTTGCGCAAACATGAAATAAATATCTCAGCTCTGTGTGTGAGATTGGATTATTGCCCACCGGGTAAAAGAACCCTGATTTTGAGACAACACTACCACCACACCATTTCACTAGACTGAAGGCTGACAGCAGTGTACCAGGACAGTCCTTTCTGGACATCTCACTCCTGGGTGGAAATCCGAGAGACTTCCTTTATTTTAGTCCATAAAACAATACCCAATTTAGTGACAGAAGTTCTAAGAGCTACAGTAAGGAGTTTGGGGGTTTGTGGTTGGTTGTGTTTTTTTTTTTTAATAGAGCATAGCAGATAAAAAGCAAGCAAACAAACAAAAAAACCCAGGTAAACCCCTGAGGCACAAGCTCATGAACTCCAAGTGAACACAGTCAAAGCCTCACCGAATTTCAGAGCCACGCCTGGCTTCCTGCCTCTAGAGGTATGCAGAACAAAGCATCCTTCAGATCGAGTACTGTAAACCATTTATGCTCTTCCTTTAAGGAAGTCAGTAAAGTATACGGGTTAGCTACCACCAGGTGAATTTCTTGTACAATCTGGTTCATGGCCCTCAGATCTTGTACTAGCTGATAATCCTTACCATTTTGCTTTTTCACTGGTAATATTGGGGTATTGTACTCTGATTCGCATTCTACCAATAACTTACAATTTAGAAATTTTGTGATCAAATTCTCCAACCCTTTCCTGGCTTCTCATTTAATAGGATATTGCTTTTGTCTTACCGTCTTGGCTCCAGGTTTAAAGCAATTTTTACTGGTTCTGCCAATTTTGACCGATGTGGAAGTTTGTCAGCCCATACCAGGGGGATAGCTGCATTTTCCACTTCCACTGGGACTGGTTCTTCTGGTTTCAGTTCTTCCTGTAACATGAAAACTCTCGCTTCTATTATTTTTGTCTCTGGTATTATCATTTGTATTTCTCTATTTATAAAAGTTATTTGTGCATCTAGTTTACTCAACAAGTCCCTCCCCATTAAGGGTTTCAGACAATCAGGCACGTACAGAAACTGGTGGGTCATCCACCGCTTTCCTAGATTAAACTTCAGGGGCTGGAAAAAGGGCCATTCCTCTTTTCTCCCTGTGGCACCAACAACGCTTATAGTTTGTTGACTGAGATTCCCTGTGCAAGTATTAAGTACAGAGTAGGTAGCTCCCGTATCGACTAAAAGTTCTACCTCCTCTTCTCCCAGCTTTATTGTAATCAGGGGTTCAGCTGGGGATGAATCCCCCAGTCTTCTTCAGGCTTTATCTAAAGTCAACAGTCGCACCGCCTGATCACGGGCAGTTCCGCTAACCCTCCTCCCTTGTGGACACTCTCTCTTCCAATGTCCCCCCCTGTTTTTTTCCTTTCCTTTTTTTTTTTTTAACAAATAGTACATTGATCCCGATCCAGAGATCAGTGCTGGAATCTGTTTCCTCCAGTGCTTTCCCAGCCTCGCCCCCCTTTCACAACTCCTCGCGATCCTTGTTCTGTTAGCGCAGCAATCAGCTTCCTTTCCTGATTCCTCTCAACGACCTTCCTGCCTTCAAGACTCCCGCCCCCTCTGCCCTGGGGCCACTAGTAACTCTACGTCCTCTTCCTCCGACTTTCTGTACTTAACACAATGCTTTCCAATACTACATGCAGAACAACATCTCCTTAGTTTCCTCCCCTGGTCCGTCTCTAAGGCCAGAACCATAGGATCATTTGACACTAAACAACAATCTTTCAGCAATTCCGGATGATTTTGCAATGCAAAGAACAAATCAACATAAGGCACTTCATTCTACTTCCCTTGACGGCGGCAAAACAACATTAATTGTAATATAGCATTACACTTCAAAGTCCCATTCTTTGCCCATTTTTCTTGGTCATCCAAAATATACAGTGGCCACCAATGATTACAATATTCAACCAATTGCTTCCTTGTAAGGGGGTCACTCCCAACATCCTTCCAATGCTTTAATAAACATCCCAGAGGTGACTTTTTCAAGATTCCCCCTTCTGAAGATTGCCCAGAACCCATGATACAACAATTATGGGTAACAATTACTGACAGTTAGCAACACAATTATTGACAGTTAACAACACAATTACTGACAGTTAGCAACATCAGAGATGTACACACACACACACTCACACCACATCTACACTCACACACCTTTCCGCGGCTGGCACTCTGGGAGTCCCTGTGTTATTGTGCAAACAAGCCTTTCACACACCTGCCCTCAGCTGGCACTCCGGGCGTCCCCGTAATATCATGCAAACAAGCCGGATCAGGGGATCAGAGGATCTCCCTGAAAAAAAGACTTCGGTGGCACCAGAGTCCTCTCGAGCCTGAGAATCCATCAAGCGTCAGATGCGTTGTCCCACCTGGGTCACCAAATTGTCACTGAAATTCAGGAATCAAACTCTTTAACACAGACTGTCTTAAAGAGCAGGCATTACTTTATTCGGCGCCGGGTGCATGGGGGATCGCTCCGCCTAACATGCACACTGCGTATTGTATCAGCCGTCCTTTATATAGTTCTTCAATATACATATGTATTACATTTCCCGGAATGATCGTACATATTCACTACATTGCCCAAAACTAATTATAATATCTGCATAGTCTTTACACATGTGTCCTGAGTCTCTTAGGGGCGTCCACAGAGGTCTTGGGGGGGTTCTCTAGTGGTCCCTGGTGGTTTCTCAAGTGATGAACTCTTGAGTTTTTCTCCTTACATGGCTATGAGTTGGCTCATCGTGCAGTTTGTTTTGTAATTCAGTCAGCAGAGCCAGGGGGTACAATCCTGATATTGAGGAACATCTTGCCCTTTTAGCACGTATTGTTTTGGTATGCAGACTTGCTAATCTTTGGTATGTAGGCCTGCTTGTCCTTGACAGCAGTTTCTCACAGCTTCTGCCTTTCTTTGTCTGTTCTCACCAGTTTCTGATATTCTTCAAGGATGCAGGTGTAGAAATGGCGTAACTTCTGCATACTTGGTTAATCTATATCTAAAATTCATTTGCAACTATTTACAACCCATTTACAACAAAAGGGCTGTGACAAACACAAACAAACCACAGATCCTGTTCAGCCCGCATTAATCCAGACTCCAGCTTTGCCAGGCAGCTTTACGTGAAAGAAAAGTGCCTGAAAAGCTTTAGATCCCAAACTTCAGGCTTCCATCAATCAAAGCGCGATAATAAAATGATACTTAACAGCTTAGTAGCGACTATGCTCATGTATTTTGATATTCAAGTAGCATCATGTACTACATACACTGTCTACATAATTTTGTTTTTTCTAAACTCACAGGAACAGATTTTCACACAATAAATCGGTCAGGTATTGTAATAGGAGCCAAACAAATCCTGCTCTGGCTTTTGACACGCAAAGAGGTGGGGACATCACTTGGGATCACAGGATAAATGCATTAACCAACAGTGAGCAACAACGATGACTGCCCCCAGGACTTTTGAAGTCTCTTCAAGATACAAATTCAAAGGATAAGAATGGAAGCTAACTGTAACTTTTGAATGCTTCATTTTCCAGGCTTAGGCATTCATCCACAAATAACAAAACTGATGTACTTTACATAAAGATTCGTTCCCATATATAACAAATGGAAATAGCCTAGATTTTTTTGCAGAAGGTAAAGCAGCACTGCAGTTTCTCTAAGCCCCAAGTGTCTGCATCAAGTTCCAAAGCAGCAGCAGATCAAACTAAAAACAAAAATAGCACAAGACATTTTTCATATCGATCAACAATAACTTATAGAAAAAAGATTTCACTTAACTCTTCTAAAACCTAAAACCACAACAGGACTTTGCCTCAAAAGGTCAAGCAGAGACGATCCAGCTCTACCTGCTGCATCTCCTCCCCTGAACACCAAACTCAAAGCTGAAGACCTCTCCAGCCTGTCCCACCCAGCGCCCCAGGAAGGTGCTGTCAGACCTCTCCGCTCCCCTGACAGCCGACCCGGCCAGCTCCCAGTCTCAGGTCACACGCCGGGTGCAGGCAGCGAGCCGGGCTTAGGGTTAGGGTGTTAGTTTAGGAAAACTCAGGTTTTCCCTAAAGACCCAGTTCTGCTCTGAACCCAAGCTACTGCTGCGTGTCGAGAGCACCCTGCCTCTCAGCAGCACCGGAGGGATGGAAACACTGACCCAGAGCAGACCCGTCCCACCTGCTTCACACAGCATCCCTGCAGCTACAGGCATCTCCTGAAAGGCCGAAGCGTGCAAGAGCAGTTTTTAAACGTGTTTCCACGAAGACCAGGCAATTACAGAAAATAGATTCAGAGGGAGAAAACCAGGGAAAAAGAGGAGGAAATCGGTCTGCCTGGCTACCTGAAATTGGTACAAGAAACAAAGAGAGATGCAGGGCAAAACAGAACTGAACAGGATTCTGAAGGGGAGGTGAAGAAAAAATAGGCAAATTGAACTACATAAGTGTTCTGGAGAGGAGCATTATTTTGTTTAAATCTCGATTAATTCTTCATTATCAACTATTCTGATTATTAATTCTACTTTCACACGGGCATTTTTTCAACATTGAAGAAGATGCAGCTGTTATAAGTGCACAGCACAGACCAGCCTGTGACAATCCCCGTTGTCTCCTTACGACGAGGAGCAGGCCCAGGAGCTGCCCGTGGGCAGAAAGATGGCGCAGGAGAAGCATGGAGCAGCTGCTGCAAGGAAGGAACCAGGGGTTCACCAAGGCTCACAGGGATGGTTGCCACTGGGGCAGGAGGGGTGGGTCAGGGTTTGGATACTGGGAAGGGGCAGCAGCAAGGCTGCCTTAAAAGCCTGGATGGACAGGTGACCCCAGGAGAAGCACCAACAGTCATCTGACAACGAGGTGACAATCTGCAGACTGACAGTAAATCAGGCAGTACAAGCTTGCAAAGAAAAACGATGGCAATTGGTTACACCATATCTATAGCAATCAACAGCCACGTTACTGCAGTGAAGAGCAATGAATTTGTGCAGAGCTGTTGAAGAGGAGAGAGGTGGAGATGAAAGAGTATCTGACTCTGGAGGCTAATGCAGTGCCACCCACGGCATGAGGTGCTCCTGCTATTTTCAGTCTCGGAGCAAGTGCTGCTGCCGTATTTCCCAATCAGAAGCACTCCCAGTTTCCCAGCACACGGAAACTTATACTTTAACTACTTTTCAATTACTTCTTGTACCTTAATTGCTTGAGACTTCTGCTCTGACCGCAGATGTGAAGAGATTATTTTCTGAATGTGGAGCCGTTCGTTCAAACTTGAAAAAACAGACTTTGCCTTTTGAAAAATGGCCACACATCAAAGTGAAGTGTTAGGAGAGACTTGTATCCGGGCTGCTACAAGAAAAGTGCATCAGTCACTTTTCAGCTCCAGTTCACAGCCCCTTGAAGGGGCTCAGGGGTGCCCAGGTGTCCCTGAAGCAGGAATGGACACAGTTACTGAGCACAAAAGCTCGTGGTGGGAATTAGTCTAGCAGTTAGGTCCTGATGGTCCCCTGTTCTCAAAGGCCATATCTAATGTGCCAGCCCAGTCTGCTTTCTTATTCTGAATTGCCCTGTGTTTGAACAACCTCACCACAAAACACCATGTTTCTACTTTCTGTTGTCTTTGCTTTCTCCTTGTCCCTTGTGCTCAGTGTGTTTTGGGCAAAAGCATTGCAGATGATTGAATGAAAATCTGGAAAACTGGAGTGTGTCAGCCAGATTTTGCAAGGTTTTTCCTCACGGAAGAGTGACCTCCTAATGAAAACACCTTGTTTTTCAGAACACATTAAGTACATGAGGCTTGAACTTAGCAAAAGAGTATGTGAACTTTCCTGGCTTCTAGCTGCCTGGATTCTCCTGGGTTATGGCTGCCTAAAAAGAGTTTGAAACTTACCCTAGAGAAGGTTGTTCCCTTGCTTATACGGATTTGGTTACTGAATCTGCCTTTAGAAATCTCTGAAGGTTTCTACTTTTAGAGGAAAAGACATGGAAAAGCAATGCTGGAAAAGGCACGGATCACAGGCGAGCTGCTGTAGTTAGGCAGACCAGCACCTGCAGTTGGCTCTGCGTTGCCCAGATTTCTTTTCCTACTATACATACTAGCCATCCGTTTCTTAAAAACCTTGTAGTTGTGGGAAGAGTGAAATACACTGCCCGAAGAATGGTAATTTCCTTCTTTCTGCCCCAGAATTACCACACATGGAAGGTGGAGAAGACAGTACCAGATTGCTACCTGTCCCCTTGACGAGGCAAGACTGTTCCCTCAGCTCTCATTCTGGCCTAAATGTGGCCTCTTTCCTATTGCATATTGTGTTGGGTTTTGCACCCTCACCCTGAGTGAGCAGAGGTTGGGAGAGCAGCAGGGGGAGGCAGCCAAGAGATGCAGCAGCCTGTACAGCAGTTTCCAGGGTCTGCTTCCACTTTTCTGCTGCTTCTGGGAAAGCTTTCTGGGCTCTTTGGAAGACTCCTGGGAGGAGTCCTCTGCTAGGAGCTCTGGGGTGCCTGCTGCTGTGGGAGAGGGTAGCTACGAGAGGCCTTTGCTTTGATTCTGGGACCGACGGTGTTTAGCATCTCCGTTAATGCCCTGGATGATGGGACAGACTGCGCAGCAAATCTGCAGGTGACACAAAACTGGGAGGAGTGCTTGATAAAAAGGGGGACGGGGGGCACACGCTGTCATTCAGAGAGGCCTCAGCAGTATGGAGAAATGGGCCAGCAGGAATCTCATGAAGTTCAGCAAAAGGGAAATGCAAGGATCTGCACTGGGTGAGGAACATCCGCTGAAAAAACTGGGAAGAGCCTTCCCCAGCAAGCCAGCGCTTCTCCACCCCTGCCAGGCAAGAGGTGTGGGGCAGCTGCCAGATCCATGCCAGCCTGCCCCGACTAATACTGCCATGTGGCTGCGTGGAAAGAGGAGGAAAGGCTGAGCGAGCGTCCCTCCTCTGTGACAGCCCAGGATCAGACTGGTTGGTCTTCCCAGTCCCCACGTGCAGGCTCTGGCAAGGTTCAGTCTTCTTCCCCTGGGTTTGGGGAATACAAAGCTGATCTGCTGCCCAGGTCCCAAAGGGACCTTCCCCCCTGAAGGTCCCAAACCACGGGTGCCAGAGGATGCCTGTGCGTGCAGGCAGGCAGGCATCAGGGGCCCTGCTCTGTCAGCCCCAAAAGCTCCCCAGACCCAGCAGACAGGGCTGGGCCTGCCCTGCAGCACCAAGAAGGTGGCCTAATGCCCATGGCGAGTCCCTGGCTGGTTTGGGAGCAGCCCTCCCATAGGAGAGACCTCTGTTTCAGTCACTGATGAGATAAGGAGGCCTCTGAAATTTGTGGTGCTATGAGGAATTGTGTGTTTAAGTAAACAGAGCTGGTCAAATATATCACTAACTTGTAAAGCCCCTGCAATATACTTATGCATGGAAAAGCTTATCTGAACGTTCCTGTGCTGCTAACTCATACCCCTGCTTTCAAACTCAACAATCTTACAGCTGACATTGTGGGGTTCACCTTTTTCTAACACAAAAGGAGAAGGAGGGAGACCTGGCTATGAGGAGATTCAAGAGCACAGGCTTTGCCAGAAAACAAGACTGATTAAAGTTTTCAGATCAGGACCCAGCACCAGGACTCTTCAGCCCAGGAAAAGAAAGTATTACAAATGGCTTCAGCCACAACCTATAAAACCCCTAATTGCTACTAGCTGCCAAGGATATCAAGAGGTTACAGGGGTCCAGAAAATATTTTAACAAATTCACAGGGAAGCCCATCATTAAGCACAGGACACCATGAGCCACATCTCCACTGGAGACCAGAAGGAATATTGTTGCATGCTTGTTCTATGCACTGTAGCCACCATCAGAGCCAATACAGGACTAGGTGGACCTCTAACCCGACATGGCATAGTCCTGCTTCCCCTTTTAGGACAGGAACAAAAGGGAACCGGAGGCAACAAGACCCAGTACAGTCTGCAAGAGTATAGTGCATTGCTCACACCATCCAACAATGGGTGGATGGCTCCTTCAGAAACTCATCCAGGTCTGATGAAGGGGTAAGGAGAAGCAAGCTCCACAGTGTGCCATCAAGGACCCACTCAGGCTGTCAGCATTCCCATCTTCTTTCACCATACCAAATACAAAACCAGCTGATGATACTCTCCCAAACAGTCATATCACTGCTTGCCCTACCCTGACCTGGTCAACAGCACATGATGAGCCAGAGCCCTAGAGCAGGAGCACAGGCATGGCCCTCAAAGTCAGTCCCATCCACTTCCTTGCCCCAGGCTAGACCAACTATAGCTGCATCTTTCTAGACAGATGTCCACCTCATCTGTTTCTTGAACACCTCCAGTGAAACCAACATTACCCCTGCCAGGTCATCTGCTCCACTGCTGAGATCCCCAAATCCACAGTAAAGAGGGGAGCAGCTAACAACCTAGCTGTGATAGGTTAATATGCCCCCAAATAAATTGCCTGCCACTGTGAACCAACTAGACATTAAAGGGCTTTACATTGTCTTTTTTAAGGTTTATGCCAGTTCACAGCAACTGAGAAGCTAACTTTAGGCTTTTATTCGCCTCCTTTCATTCCACACTGCAGTGCCCCCAAATTAGTGGTATTTAGTTTTTTATGCGTTTGAAAAATCCTGTGCTTCTCTGCTGCTGCTGCCAAACAGCAAAAACACAAGGGTGGTTAGTACTTAACAGAACTGTGTCGTAACATTTTATTCCGGTTTATTCATGTTCAAAATACCCCTGGGAGTCCTTTCTAATATCCATGTTTTTCTTTTGTGATTCTAACACTTAGTTATCATATCTTTGTCTTTCTCATTCTTGAAATGGTGGCAACTAACTCTTCTTTGCATTGTTTACTCTTCTACTACAATCCCATACTTCAAAAGAGATTATCCTCACCTGCTAAGAATGTATAAGCTGAGTGCTAGTATAAAAAAAAAGCACCAGCGGCATTCCCACTGGACCCCAATTTTAAGGAAGGCCGCCTGAGAAGAAGCCCAGATGTCCAGCCTGTGATGGGAGCTGCTTCTGTGTAGGAGAACCATCCCTTCGCAGCAGCTCCACAGGAGGACACCCAGACATCTGCACGCAGCAAGTCCACACCTACCGAGCAATGAGCTAAAGCAACCACCCAGATGGGAAGTGCCCGTACATCCCCACACACAGCGTCTATGACACTTTCATAAGGAAAAATTGTCTATGACACTTTCATAAGCAGGGCCCTGCTGCAGCAGAGGGCAGGGAGAAGTTCAAGCCCCTGGCCCCATCCCTATCACCACAACACCGCAGCCACACCCCGGCTGGTGTCCAGGAGGCTGCTTCTGCTCCATCTGCTACTTCACCACACCACATTATACCTCCTGTACCAAATAGCCTTTGACGCCAAGGCTGGGGCTTCCCGTCTTTCCCTTTGGGCATCCACATTTAGCAGCTATACAGGCTCCCTGGGCTAGCCTGCTTCCCTGTGGTGACCCGTGGTTTTCAATGCCCATGCTGGCAGCAGCTTCTGCTGTTGCTATGCCAAGGCCACCTCACTGCCAAGCTCCAGCATACCCTCATTGCCCTACCTGCACCTGCCGTCCAAATAGTGCAGCTGCAGGCGACAGGGTTGAACCCCAACACGGGGTATGCTAGAGAAAGTGTAGATGCTAGGTACCAAGCGAATACAGTGTCACAGAGCTAGAAATAGATTACTGTAGAAAGAAATAATAGTAATAAAGTGTTTCTTGTTCTCAGTAATAAATTTTCTCCAGTTTTCTTGTCCTGTCTCTACATTCTCACAGTTACTGTCTCTACACCCCGGGGAGTTGCCTACCGGGAGATGAACTGGTTTGTTCCAGCCCAGGGAAGCCAAAGGCCCCAGGCACTAGCGGTGCACTCAGCAAAACCCAGCAAAAGCGCAGCAGCGTGTGGCTAATCCAGTACTGGCACCAGCAGCAAATGGTACACAGCAGTGCAGTTTGACCATGGAAAGATTCCCTAAATTAGCTCCTAGGATAAAAGAGCTGAGTATTTGATTCCACCTCCCAATTTAAACATCCATATGCCAGATAAAGTGGACAACAGCCTATTAAACTGCAACTGGGATTTGGCAGACAAATGTATTTCATCTCATGCCTTGTCCTTATTCCTTTAAAATAGCTATTGCTGAATCAGTGGCTTCGATTACAGAAATCAGAGATCTTTAATAGAATTTGACAGCTTTTCACGTTTGTCATCTTGAAGCAGATCAAAGTGGGAACACTAGTCCTAGTCAGGTTCACAGCTGGAAACAAACTTCCTACAAAAATGTACCCAATGAAGTCATTAATATTACAGAGGTTATCTTCCCTGCACGCGTCTCACAGCAAGGATCCCTCCTTGCAGTGTTGTGCTCCCAGTGCTCCCCTTGGGCTCTGCTTCCCTGCTTTGCACGGATCTCGTCCCCCAGGACAAGGGGCTTTTAGCCCCTGGCCATCAGCCCTCCCATTCGGCAGCTAGGCTACGAAACACCCCAGCTGGTGTAACTCACAGTTGGCCTCTTCCACTGTATTCGCCGCAGCTTGTCCTCCGAGAGCAGGCTGGACCGATGGAGCTGACGTGAGCGGGGAAGGTGGCATCCTCAAAAATCAGTCCTTGGATCAGACACAAGGCTCGCAGGTGGCCGAAGTCCTGGTTATTAGATTTCTTCAGGTTCTGGAGGCTTCCTGTTGCCCCTGTTGTTTGCCAGCCGTGCTCCAATGTCAGAGCAGAGCTGGGGGCGAGCATCATGCCCCTTTCCTGTGAAGGACACACATGGACTGCCATTAGTTTCCCAATCCGAAGTGGTGCCTTAGGAGTGTGTGGGAAAGCAACTGCCCCTCCCAGAGCATTGTGGAGTGGCAGCTCACAAAGCTGAGGGCAGTCACAGTGACAAAATCCTTATTAGCTGGAAATGCCTGGGGAAAGAGTAGTCGTCAAATCCCAACTGGTTTATCTTAAACCAGTGCTGTCATTGCTACAAATTCAATTTTGAATCTTCCCTGAGGATAGAGAGCAAAGCTGTTAGTGAGCTGCTGTGTTAGCACAGAGGTACATCTGCAACATAAGTGAGCGTGGGCTGGGGAATGGAGCAGGAGCTACAGACACAGGGGAGGAGGGAGGTGGTATGAGCAGGGAGGCTGCTCAGAGTACCCAGGACTCTTCTGGCCGTGGATCACACCTGTGCCCAGGTCATCTTTCGAGTTATTTACTTTATTTAATTTCCACAAGTGAGCGCTTGACGGTCACTCCCTGTGAGACCTAAAGAAGGCAGAGCCTTTCCTTTCCTTGCGATCTGCTCCAAAGACCCCAGCCAGATTAGTGGGTGGCTTCCTGCCAGCTTCCACAGACGCTCCAGCAGGCTCCCTAAAGCTACAGGGCTGAGATGGGACTGAGCTGCAACATCTGGACCTGGATCCCACCTGCACTACTTGCTCACATGAGTGTGCTCCAAGGTCTGGGGTTTTTGGACTCTAGTTCATTCGGAGGCCAGTGTTTAAACAGATCTGAATTGTAGATTCATATTTAAACTGGCCAGTTATGGTATAGCATCTATAGGTATTCCAGCCTGGAGCATGTTCTAATGCTCCTCATTGTTAAGTGTGTTTGTGTCTAAAGGAAAAGGGCAATTCACTTAGGAAAAGCGAACATTTCGCACATGCAGTGAAACTCAGTCAGAACTGCTCATACATCTATCTGCTGGCACAGCTAGGAAAGGATGCAGGAGAGAAAATCTCCTGTTGTGGACTCTGTCCTCTTTACAGCCATCAAAGAGCACAGCAGGACTCTTGCCGTCCAAGATCTACTTTTGTTCCAAAGGGAGGCAGTGTATCTTCCACGGAGACGCTGGACGTGGGGTGGGAGGGCTTTTCGGAAAGGAGGGGGAGAAGGGCACAGGAAGGCGGAAAACTTGCACATTTGGAGGGGCAGTGGCACCAGGGCTTTAAAAGAGCAATTTTTCCTTTTTAACCAGAGTACGGGCTTTCAGGTGCACTCCCCAGAGCCGTGTGGGTGTACAGACACACACATGTGCACTATCTCCTGGGGACCTCCCTTCAGCTAAGAAGCTCTGCTGTGGATTTCAGAGTTCAGAGAAGGAGCAGGAAGGTTGCTCAGCCTGCCCTGCCTCCTGGTTACTCCAGCACCTTTCATCACGCAAAATTACATGTTGCTGGGTCAACACATAAGTCAAGGTCCATGCCAGCGTTCAGCCTTCATTCACCCTTCCCCTACAGCCCCCTGGATACTGCCTTCACAAAAATAAAAAGGCAACTGTCCTGAACTATAATTCCTCTTTTGCCTCTTTTCTTATTGTCCTGGTTTTGGCTAGGACAGAGTTAATTTTCTTCCTAGTAGCTGGTATAGTGCTGTGTTTTGGATTTAGTAGGAAAATAATGTTGATAACACACTGATGTTTTTAGTTGTTGCTAAGTAGTGTTTATACTAAGTCAAGGATTGTTCAGCTTCTCATGCCCAGCCAGCAAGAAGGCTGGAGGGGCACGAGAAGCTGGGAGGGGACACCGCCAGGACAGCTGACCCAAACTGGCCAAAGAGCTATTCCATACCATATGACATCATGCCCAGTATATAAACTGGGGGAGCTGGCTGGGAGGGGGGATCGCGGCTCGGGAACTAACTGGGCATTGGTCACCAAGTGGTGAGCAATTGCATTGTGCACCACTTGCTTTGTATAGTTTAATTCTTTTAGTATTACTATTGTCATATTATTATTATCATTATCATTGTTTTTCATTCCTTTCTGTCCTATTAAACTGTCTTTATCTCAACTCACGAGGTTTTTTTCCTGATTCTCTCCCCCATCCCAGGGGTGGGGGGGCAGTGAGTGAGCGGCTGCGTGGTGCTTAGCTGCTGGCTGGGGTTAAACCACGACACTTATGAAAAGAGAAGCCCCCGGTGAAGCCCTGCATTAGCAGACTTCTAAGGTCAAGAAGGTTTGCTGTGATCGCCTCCTCTGGCTTCTTGCATGACAGATGCCACTGCACTTGATCCAACTACTCCTGCCCCTGGCTCCTGCCTTCCACTTAAGATGCACCTTCCCATCAGTTAGCAGTGGAAAATCCACCACATGCCCTGGGCAACCACTCCTATAGTTAATTAACTTTGCTGTGCTAATTTCTCTTTGCTCTGCTAGTTTCTAGCCTGAAGTCACTTAGTTTCAGTTTCAAGCCTCTGGATGCCATCACCTTAAGGAAACTCAACAGCTTAATTCATGTGCCTCAGCCATTTTTCAGATTAGGTGCTCACTGCTTTTTGCAGATCCTTTCAGAATTTGATAAACAGCAAACACTGAAAAAATTCACTTTTTTAAACTGTCAGCTGAGAAGAGCTAACATAATTTACACCTCTAGCAAAGTATTAGCCTTTTTAAAATCATCTGCACCTGTAAATAACAATTTACAGGTTAAAATAAAAACATTTACATACAAATAAAAAGGATGGAAAAGAGTACGAAATAAAAACACACACGGGTTGTAAATGTTACTAATAATGTCAGCTATGGGACAGATTCCATTTCATCCACATTTTAATTGTAACAAAGTATTGTCTCCATGACAGGAGGTATTTGTAGAAATTTGCCTCCTAACTCTGGACTGTATTCTTAAGGCACAGGCAACTACTAAGGATGTTAATGACTCACTGGCTTTAGAAGTACAAAACATTTAGAGGTCACACTCACTTTAGTCAGAGAACAGAAACACATCGAGCATCTGAATGCATTCAGACCAGCTCATCAGCCCCTCAGCACAGCCAGGGTTCTGCATCTCAGGTGCCTGACTTTGAGCTGCTCTGGGACTGAAAAACTCATGAAGCAGAGATGACCAGTGATCGTATTCAGCGAATGCATCTGAGAAGGCCTCCACCTGTCCGCAGGGAGATCACAGATGGCCAGAGGAGAGGACTTGGGCCGTCCTGCTCTGGGAAATGATGTACTGACAGGACACCCGGGGTTTGTCTCCCCAGACACTGGCCCAGCGCAGGACGTGCTCATAGCAGAAACAGCAGGTGCCCTGCAGAAACCCTCAGGAAAACATCTGCAGAAGGCAGAGGGACCGCAGGACACTGCGGCCACTGGAGGAGCCCCCGGCACAGGACTGGCGCACAGACACAAGGGCCTAGGCCAGGGACACTTTCCCAGGGGCAGCAGGCATGGTCCCCTCCCTACTCAGCTGCCACGCTCCCTCCTGCTGCTCCCCATGTCCATCTGCAGAGGAAAGAAAGTCTGTGACTGCCAAAGCGCCGTACCCCAAACCTGGCCAGCTCTTTCCCCAGTTCTCCAGCAGGGATGGGCTGGGGGAAGGGAGACCGGGGCACCCCCACCACGGGGCAGCTCTGCAGCCGGGCACCCTCCTCACGGCTTCCCCTCTGCCCAGGGCAGCGCTCCTGGCAGCCTTGCCCACACCCAGCATCGTGTCCCTTTCTCATGGCAGACAAGTGCTGCCTTTCTTCCTAGGCACTTGAAATCAAACATGGAAAGACTGAGCGCCACCCGAGGCAGCTTTTCCAACCAATGAAGATGGTTTCTATCTGTGCAGTTAAGCTGATGTAACTGTCACCTGAACGCTTCCCACTTGCACAGTGATCAGCAGTGATTTTGCTTGAGTGATTTTTGACCGTGTAAGCAAACTCAAATTAATGTAACAATAATAACTCCCAGCAGAGCAATTGTCATTGCAAGAAAGTCTCCAGAAGCGCGCGTGCATGCGCACACAAACACACACACACACACACACACACAAAAGGAAAACACACTTGAGAATTAAAATCAGTTTGGGAAGTTGCGTTTCTTTGTTTTGCTCAAAATCATTGTTCATACTCCGGGTAAAGTGAGCCTTCTGCAGTCGGCAGGATGGCTGCCCCTTATTTAAGGCAGAACGTCTAAACGCACAAAAAGAGATTCTACTGGATAATGATCTCCTGCTGCTAAATAAATACCAAGGTTTGTTGCTTGATGGGTGTTTTGCAGTAAAGTAATGATGGCTGATGGTGCTGTTAGCAGATTGCTTAACGCTGGGTGGGAGAGAGGTGATTCAGACAGTCAGAAGCCTCCAGAGCCCAACAACCATAATACAAAGCAGGACTCTCCTTAAAGAGCTAAACTTACTTCTGACTGTCAGAGTTGTATAATCTGATGGCTTGTCAGATTACTGGAAGAGCAATTACTTCAGAGAAACAAGCCCTTTCCTCTGCAGAATGGAATTGTGGACTTTGGTACTTGACTAATATCATGAGTGTACTCTAGTCCAGGTAGTTTTCTCCAGGTGTTGTAGCTGTAGGATTAATAACCTGTTGTACTGGCATTCTTCTGACATGATCTAAAATGGGTTTTAATTTAGTGCAGAAGACTGGCAAGAGGTAATGTTGAAAATTTTAGCTCAAAAATTCAGAAACAGTGAAGATGTAGCCTGCTCATATTCAGCTGGCTGTCAACTAACACTCCCAGGTCCTTCTCCACCAGGCCGCTTTCCAGCCACTCTTCCCCAAGCCTGTAGCATTGCATGGGGTTGTTATGAGTTGTGGCTGAGTACCTGATAGGGCAGGCATGGGAACCTGGCTTGTGCAGGTACTTGTAATGTCACCACTGGCTGAGTACCTGATAATGCAGGTGTGGGAACCTGGCTTGTGTAGGTGTTTATGTCACTGGTGGTGGGAATGCTCAGAGGGCATTGAATGGAACCTGGCTTGTGCAGGTGCTTGTGATGTCACGTCAAGCAGATTAGCTGATAGGGCAGGCACACAAACCAGGCTTATGCTGCTGTTTTGATGTCACTGCTGGCTGTGTAGCTGATAGGGCAGGCAAAGGAACCTGGCTTGTGCTGGTGTTTATGTCACTGGTGGTGGGAATGTTGATCGGGCATTGAATGGAACCTGGTCATGCAGGTGGTTATGATGTCACACCTGGTTGGGGAGCTGATAAGGGAGATGTGGGAACCTGGCTTGTTGTGACAGATACACTTGACTCCTCACCGTACTTTGGTTCAGGCTGACTAAGGAGCAACAGGCCTCATGTCCTCGCAGTGAACCAGCAAGGTGGAAAGCCCCCGGCTCACATACAAGGGAATGAAGGTGCCTTGAAAAATATTTTGAAAGGTAGTTTTGAAATCCAAAAATGCAAGATAACCAAAGTACAGAACAAGATACCACAGCTAAAACAAAGACATCTATCTTGTCTGTACTATTGACTAGCAGCCAGCTAATTCACTTTAAATATTACCATCAGGATGGGCCCAATTTGAGCTCTCCCTGAATTGCAGCTGGACTGCACGCCAGATGACTCTCCCCTTGAGCAGGGACACCTCTCAAGGTCTGAGATTCCTTACCTGAGACTAAGAGATGCTTCCTTATCCAAGGTGGAGAAACCCTTTACGCATGACAGATCCTCAGTAAGCAACTGATAGCATGCTGAATTAATACTATGAAACATTACTAATCCATGTAGCTACTCAATATTATTATAAACATTGTATGGATAATTCCATTAGGAATAAATCATTGTCCAAGTCTGAGACTAAGATTGGACCTAACTGCACCTAGGCTTCCTAAGGAGTTTAGAAAGCAAGGGGGTCCACTCTGAACCTCGTGACTCAATGGGAGGGTCCTTCTTACTCTTTGCATTTCCAGTCTTTATGTGAATCATTCTAACTCAATTCTAACTCAATTTCCCTTTGTATGTTTCCTCCATGCAGTAATTAATAAGGTGAACCTTGCCATCAAACTTACTGAACCTTGTCAAACCACTGTTAAACTTTTGTTAAATTCCATCAAATTTATTGAACTCTGTCAAATTATTATTTTACTTCAATAAAATTTATCGCTGCTTCTCTCTTTTGAGTGAGGTCCATTCCACTGCTCTGCGACAGTGCATGCTCCTGCCATAACACTTACAGAGCCACCAGTGAAATCACCAGCACTTAAACAATCCAGGAGCCTGTACCTGCCCTAACAGTTAGCCACCAGTGACATCACAAGTAGCTGCATAAGCCAGGTGACTTGTCATACCCAATCAGCCACATAGCCACCAGTGACATTACAAGCACCTGCTCAAGCCAGGGTCCTCTTCCTGCCCTATCACCTACTTAGGATCATGCGACATCACAAGCACCTGCACCAGCCAGGTGCCTTCTCTAGTCCTATCACTTTCTCAGCCACAAGTGAAATCACAAGAAGCTGTAGAAGCCAGGTGCTGTTCTCCAGTCCTATCAGTTACTCAGCCACTCATGACCTCACAAACTCCTGCACAAGCCAGGTAACTTGTCATACACAGTCAGCTACTCAGGCAAAAGGAACATGATGTGCAAGCCTGGTGTCCATTCATACCCAGCTACTCGGCCACAAGTTACCTAACAAGTGCCCACACAAGCAAGGTAGCTGCTCCTGCCCTTTCACATGCTCAGCCACCTATGACCTCACAAGTACCATCAAAAGCCAGGGGCCTGCTACTGCCCTATCACCTAATCAGACACCAGTGACACTGCAAGCAGCTGCAAAAGCCAGGAGCCGTCTCCTATCCTCTAAACAACTATTTCACCAGTGACATCACAAGCCACTGCAGAAGCCAGGGGCATGCTTCTGCCCTATCACCTACTCAGCCACCTATGACATCGCAAGCATGTACACATGCCGTGGTCCTGCTCTGCACATACTGGCTAGTCGGTCAACAGTGGCCTTCCAGTAACCTGAATAAATCAGGGGCATGCTTCTGTCCTATCACCTAATCAGCCATCACTTACATCACAAGCAGCTGCAGAAGCCAGGTGCATGCTCCTGCCCTATTACCTACTCAGGCACATATGACATCATAAGCACATGCATAAGCCAGCTGCATGTGCATGCTGTAACTGCTACAGAGCCCCCAGTGACATCACAAGCAGGTGCACAAGCCAGCTGCATACTCCTGGCCTATCAGCTACTCAGCCATCATAAGCCAGGTACTTTCTCCTGCCCTATCAACTATGTGGGAACTCCCAGACTCAGGCAGCCACCTTGATATGGACCATCTTTAACCAGACCTGAAACACTGGAAGATCCCTGTGGTTTCACACTCAATACCAAACCTGGGAAACTCCTCTAACACAACAATAACACACAAACACAAATCTTCATGGCTGTGACAGCTACAGTATGATCCCAGCATCAAGCTGCCCTTCCATACTGGCATTACAGCTTCTAGTCTGTCCAGCATCTGTACAAACGTGTGCAGCATTACCTACAGAGATGACCACTTCAATGTAAGAGACAACTCCTGTGCACAAAGATCATGCTGGGAAAAAAAAGTTACTAGGCACTGTACAAAGGCTGATGCAAAATCTGACTGCAAATATTCAACCTCTGGGTAGAAGCTACATAAGAACAAACTGCTTTGGGGAACATCAAAAAGCATGCATGCCTTTCTCAAACTCTTACTGCCCCATCTGAGAGTCAAGGGACAGATCACAAGCTCCTAAAAGCTCTTTCACAGGCACAGCCCTGGAAAAAGCCACCACTGCTTCTCTACTAGTGCACAAAGAGATTATGAAAAGTTTAATTTTGAAGTCTATGTGGACGGTTTCTGAAATTAGACAAGCAATTTTAATGAGGATAAACCTTTTGCCTTGCATCTGGCAACTGACAGGGATGTGGGCCCAGCATCACAGACCAGATACCAGAAACGGATGCAGGAAAGCCCCCCCCCACCTCGCTGAGCAATCTCCTGTCTATTCGGAAGCCGTTAGCTGACACCTAAAGAGCAGGAAGTTGCACGTCAAGTGAAAAACTACAAAAAAAGGTGTGAAAGAATAAAGAGGACTGGACAATGCCATGTGCAAAACACCACTCTACACACAGGGAAAGCTTGACAAGTCAGACATGGTACCCAATAATGACAAAAAATGGCTCTTCACAGCAGTCTTCTGTATGTTCACGTTAGTCCTTTTAGTCAGACACAGAAATCAAAGCGATTCCTTCTTTTGTTGAAGTAAGTCAATCTTTTAAGTAGTTCTTGCTAAACAATTGAGAAGCAACCAAAAAACGCTAAAGTAGGTACTGTTATCCTTACAAGATGCTTATCATTGAAGTGTTTCTCATCTTAAATTCTCTTCTCTGTTCTAAAGGGTCCCCATTTTCTCCGCTCCCAAGGAAACCTCCAAAGCTACTGATAGGTTTTCAGAGAAAGGAACACGTAGTTCGGTGCTCAGGGCTATGAATGGAGAACATTTACAAAACACTATAAAGGCAAATTAACCAAAGAGCTAGCATTAATGGGAAAACCTGGGAGCAGAATGAGAAGCACCACACAAGTAAAACTGTCCCAAGCGCTTACCCCTCCACCAAGGACCACAAGCCCTGAGGCTGATGATGGCTGTTGGATGGGTTTCCCTCCCCCATGGAAACACCTCTCCCTACACTGTGCTGAGACCAAGGAAGGAAAAGGCAACACACCCTGGCATCTAAAGGCACGCCACTCCATTCAAAGGTAAATCTTGGTTTCTTTACATAAACTGCCTGGCCACTTACAACACCTGCTTACACTGACTTCATCCACCCTTGCCGACATAAAGTTGTGACACGCTGACTAAGTGTGGAGAGTCAGGTGAACTTTGATGCACAGACTGCTACCACAGGACTGGATTTGTAACCTATTTATCCATTGCTTTGAAGCTGCCCAAGGGGCAGCATGCCCTTGCTGCGGGAGGTTCTTGCTCTGTGCATGCACCAAGGAAGACATTTCTGGTGACACGTTATTTCAAAATAAATAAGCACAGCAGAACATACTGTTTATGAGCTGCTGAGAATCATCCCCTAGGCATATCACGAACAAGGGCAAAGCCTGTATATTTAAGATGCATTTGAGTTACATTACCATTAAAATACACCACTACCAGACATTTCTCTAGACTGAAGGCTGACAGCAGCATACAAGGACAGTCCTTTCTGGACATCTCACTCCTGGGAAGAAATCCTAGAGACTACCTTTCATGACAGAAATCCACAGAGCTACAACAAGCTTTTTAAATTCAGCACAGCAAATAAAAAGCAAAGAAACAAAAAATGACAGGTAAACCCCTGAGGCACTAATGAGGAACAAAAGGTCTCCCCTTGAGTGCACTACCCCTCACAAAACAGACAAGTGGCTTAAAAAGAGATTCCTGCAAGGAAACTGCCGATGGAAGATAGCCCTGAGAAGTCCAGCACAAGCGACTGGCGTGGAAACGGCAGTTTTGACCCTTCTCCTGCTCCTCCTATGAGCTCTTCATAAGCCACAAAAGAGGCAAAACCAAGGATCAATGAATCAGATCTGAGAAGAAATTGGCCCCCAAAAATTCAAAATAATCAAGAAGTCTATTTGAAATACGGATTCACATCCACTCTTGTGGATGATGAACCTCGCCCTAAGCACACATTATACCTTGAGACAGGAGCTAAGGATTCTGTGAAGTCACCACCATGAGCAGACGTTCAAAAGTGAAGCAACCAGAACAGGCTGACAAACCTCTACCATTTTTTCAGTGATGGTTCAAGTCACATGAGACTCAGTCCAGGACTTTACAAAACATCACCAAACTTAACGATAGCAGCCTCCTGGAAGGTTTCTTACTGTCGTGGTTTAGGCCCAGCTGGCAACAAAGCACCATGCAGCCGCTCGCTCACTCCTCCCCCCCCCGGCGGGATGGAGAGGAGAAAATAAAACAAAAAGACTCCCGAGTTGAGACCAGGACAGGGAGCGATCACTCACCACTTACGGTCACAGGCAAAAAACAGACTCGACTTCGGGGGGGAAAAAAAAAGAAAATCAATTTAATTTCTTACCAATTAAATCAGAGTAGGATAATGACAAATAGAACGGTATCTTAAAAACACACCTTCCCCCCACCCCTCCCTTCTTCCCGGGCTCAGCTTTGCTCCCGATTCCTCTACCTCCTTCCCCAACAGCGGCGCAGGGGGACGGGAATGGGGGTTGCGGTCAGTTCATCACACATTGTTTCTGCTGCTCCTGCCTCCTCAGGGGGAGGACTCCTCACACTCTTGCCCTGCTCCAGCGTGGGGTCCCTCCCACAGGGGTCAGCCCTACAGGAGCTTCTCCAACACGAGTCCTTTGCAGAGGCTGCAGTCCTCCACAAACTGCTCCAGCGTGGGCTTTCCCACGGAGTCACGGCCTTCTTTCGGCCCAGCCACCTGCTCCGGCGTGGGGTCCTCCACGAGCTGCAGGGGAATCTCTGCTCCTCCTCTCCATACCTACCTACCTACTGACTCAGTGGAAATGAATTGGATCGCAACAGAAGTGACACTGCCCGGCCCAGTCACACATATGGGACCACAAATGGTGGTTACAAGGCAGAAAACACAACAGAGACCACCAGAATATCAAGAAAACAAGCACAAGGCACATCACACAAAAACCAAAGGCCCCTATCCAAACCCCAAAAAGGCAAACAACCTGAAAAAGGACTCACAAAAAAAAAGACCCCTCAGAACACAAGATAATGCAAAACCAATGCCATGAACCCAGGGCCAACTAATCCAGATCCCATCCATAACAGTAACACGCTCTAATCCTAACTCGCTTGAACTCTGGTATCCAATAACCCTAGAACCCTATAACCCTAGCACACTGTAACCCTAGCACCCCATAACCCCAGCACCCCATAACCCTAGCACACTGTAGCCCTAAGATATCAAAACACTGAACACAAACTCCCTGGAGATCTCCACCAGGGCCTTCAGATGGCCCCAGATCTCCGACATCACAACTCTGAAGTGGGAGTGGGACAGAGCCACCGGGATGTCACCAGCATCCATCTTCACATCACACGTCACGCCCTGAAAAAGTGCCCAGGCTAAACACTCATGGCGAGAAAGTTTGAGGCATTGGGAGCCTTGTCAATGGCCAGCCATGACCACGGGGCTTCAGCTCATCATTTCTGTGTTGGAGCCACCAGGCAGATGACCCCGTCCCCGCTGTGAGACCCCTCGGGGCAGCCGTACCCAGCATCGGATGGCTGGATACGGCCTTTGCTATATGGGGAGGCGTGTCCTGCGAGCAGGATCTCTCACGGGGGCACTGGGAAACCCTCATCAGGCCTGGATGCCTGAGAAACATCTCTGCGCTGCTCCGTATCTCACCAAAAGCCAAAAGTGGAGGAAGGCTGCTTTGGTGGCCTCCAAGAGAACCAGCTCACCTCTCCCTTTCCCTCTCCCCTTCTTTCTTCCTCTCACCCTTCCCCCTCTGTCCCTCTGTCCTGCTCCCTGTCCCATTTCTCTGTCACTCTGCTCTCCTCCTGCCTTTTCTGTCTCTCTGCCCCCCTGTCCCGCTCCCTCGCCCTGCCTGTGTCAGTCCGTCCCTCTGTCCTCCTTCCCGCCCTTCTTCTCTCTCTGTCCCTCTCTCCTGCTGCTTATCACTATTTTTCTTCCTGCACCCCCCTTCCCCTCCATCTCTTTCCTGCTCCATCCCTCTGCCTGCTCCTCACCAGTACTTTTCTTTTCTCCACTCCCTGCCCAGCTCCCCCCTGCTCTCTCAGTCCCTCTGCCCTGCTCCCGCACCTCTCCGGCCACCCCACCACCCTGCCCCACCGCTCTCTGCCGCTCTGTCCCTCTCCCTTCCTCCTCCCGGCTCCACCAAGGCTCTGGGACCGGGGCCGGGGCAGCCCCGGGCAGGCGGCCATGGGGCCTGCGGAGGGCCGGGGCCCGCAGGGTCAGACAGCAGCAAGGCACGCCCCACGGCATGCCGGGAGAAGGCGTGCCCCAGGGCCTGCTGGGAGCTGTAGTCCTGGGGCATGGGGCTCTGGGCGGCCATGTCAGTCTCGGGAGGTGCAGTCTCAGCTCCCGCTGCGGCCCAGCTGAGGTGAGGGCTGGGGCTGCCCGGGAGGCGAGGACAGGCAAGCGACTGGAGCTACAGAAGAGGAAGGGAGGAAAGGACAGACAGGGAGAGAAGTGCCTGAACTGTAAAATTTGCCTGGCAGGGCAGAGAGCGGGAGCTGCGGTGAGTCCCAGGCCCTGGGGGCCATGTCACCCCTCTTGCCCTTGGGGGCACCCCCCCCTTCCCCTCTGTGTAATTTTTTTGCTTCCCCGTAACTCTCCTATCTATCATTGTGTTCTGCTCCCTGTCCCTGCTCCCTGTCCCTCTCTTTTCTCCAAGGCCCGCTTTCTCTGTCGCTCTACCTGTCCCTTCCATTGTCTTGCTGTCCCTGTCTCCTGCTTCCTGTCCCTTTTTGTTTTCTTCCTCTGTCTCTGCCCTGCAGCACATAGCTGTTGTTTTCTTCTCTGTCTCTTTGTCCTGATCTGCATCCCTCTCTGTTTTTCAGTCTCTCTGGCCCGTTCCCTGTCCTTCTTCATCCCTCTCTGCCTGTATGTCCTGCTCCCTGTCCTTGTCTTCCCCTCTCCCTCCTTCCTTCTGCTTCTCTTTGTTTCTCTCTCTCTACTGCTCTGTCCTGCTCACTGTGACTGTGGTTTTTCATTCTGTATCCTGCTGTCCTTGTCCTTCTTCCTGTCCATCTTTCCTCTCTCTCTCTGCTGCTCCTTGACCCTTCCCCTCCCGGCTTCCTCCATCTCTCTGCAGGGCTCCTGATACCTCTCTTTCTTTCTCCATCCCTCTGTGCTGCTCACTGTCCCTGTTCTTGTCTTTCACTTTGGCGTTATTCTTGTTTGTCGCTCTGTCCTGCTCCCTGCCCCATCATTTCTCATACATTCCTCTGTCCTGCTCCCTGCCCCTATTCTTTTTTACTCCCTCTCCGTCCTGCTGCCCACCCTGGACTTATTTTGCAGTCTCTATCCTGCCTGCAGTCCTTATTTTTCTTTCTCTCTCCTGCTCCCTCTCCCTCTTTCTGCCTCTCTTCCTCTTTCCCTGCTGCTGCTTTCTCCACCTCTGTCCTGCTCCCTGCCTCTTTTTTCCTCTCGCTGTCCCTTTGTCCTCCTTCCTGTCCCCATCTTCTCTGTCTTTATTTCTCTGTCTTGCTGCCTGTCCCATCGTTTCTTGCTATGCCCCTCTGTCCGGCTGGCTCTCCCTTTTATTTGTGCTCTCTTCCTCCTTCCTGCTTCTCAGCCCTCTTTTCCTCTTTCTCTGTCTGTGTCCTCCAGCCCATTGCTGTTTTTTTTTTTCCTTCTCGGTCTCTTCATCAGGATCTGACCCTCTCTTTATTTCTCAGTCCCTTTGTTCTGTTCCCTGTCCTTCTTTTTCTCTCTCTGTCTGTATGTCCTGCTCCCTGTCCCTGTCTTTCTCTACCCCACCTTCCTTCTTCCTCTCCTTCCTTCCCCATCTCTCTGCCCTGCTCCTTGTCCTCACTTTTTCTTCCTTCATCTCTCTGAAGGTCTCCTTGTCCCTATTTCTCTTGATTTGTCTGTCTCTCTAGCCTTTTCCCTGCACCTTTCTTTCTCAGCTCCTCAGTCTTCTCCCTTGTCATATTTTTCTCTTTCTAGTCCTCTGTCCTTCCCCCATCAGCTTAAACTGAATGACCAGGTGTCCCTGTGCTCTGGTATTTCCTTAGCATTGCCCTAGGGAAGATCTGTGTTTTTAGGGCTAGGGATCATTTAAGAGCTGGTCTGCTTATGTAGGCGGCGGAGCTCGGTGTAGTTACAGCAGAGGTTATTCTCAGCTGGTGCTCTATGCATCTTGTTGAAACAGCAGGCTTGTGGGTCTTACTTTGAAGGAAGGTTTCTTGTGCTGCGCTTATTGCTCCTCGGGACACTGCACAGGAGTGGTGTTGGGGTCTGGAGGGATGGATGGGACCTGCTGTGATTGATTCCCAGTAAATGTGAACTGAACTTGTCCTAATGTACTTGAATGAAACCAGACTGACTGCATATGGTTTTCTTCCCAGCTCCAGTTGCAACCAACGTGCTTGGCGCTAATGAACAAGAGACCGTGTGCTGTTTTCCAGGCATCAGTGGCTGCAAATTAGCAGAGAACATCACTCATGTCGGTAATGGGGCAGGTGGTCCGTGATCAGGGATGGGTACTTGCATGACAGTGCTTTCATGAACGTTCTCTGGTCTTGCCACTTCAAAGCCCTTCCTTTTTCCGGAAATTTTGAGGTGGCATTTCTTATTCTGGGGTTCAGGCTGGAGCTGGACATAATGTTGAATGGCTGATATAATGGATTCTGTAAATGTGAGAGAGAACCCTGCTTTTTTGTTGTTGTTTTCTAACACTGTCTGAACTTCGGTAGACAAAAGAAAGAGTGGTTGAAAGAGCCTGTTTTTTGAGAGTAATGTGTTCCTGTAGCGTGCCTGTCTTTGTACGGTGAAGGTTTCTTACCTGAAGTATGATTTTGCTGGGCTGTGAGGCTGTACTGGAGTAGCAAAGGTAAGAAGTGTCACCTTTAAAGGTATAGAAGCTGTAGCAAAACCAGCGGGAAAAGCTAGTTTCTTCTTAGAATGCTGCCTGACAAAAAGAGGAGCAAGTAAAGGCACTTGCAATTGGCTTTTTTATGCAGTCTTCATAGGGAGCTTGTGGTATTGATTGATTTCTGGGAAGCAAGGCAGCAGTGAGGAAAGAAAACTGGGCCTTGTCTAAACGGCTTCTTCACCATAGGCAGGGTTTGAGCATTTGCGCTAGAACAGGTCTTTATTACAGTTTACAAACACAGAAAATGAGCTCTCTGTAAGGGAAGTTTCAGTAGAAGTAAGGCTAGATTTGCTAACTTGGGTCCTCTGTATCTGTTGCAAATAAGAGATGCCTTGGCAGTGTTTACATCTCGGGTGCATGCCAGTGTGTTAATGCAGGCCGTCGAGGTCTTTTCAGGGGTACTTCTGGACTGCAGGTCGTGTGCCTGAGTGGTACCAAGTCCCAGGATGAGCCAGCTCCTGCCGACAGTTTTAGCTCAGAGGATGTGACAGAATGGAAACCATCTTTGTGGTGGACCCCAAACGTCAAAGGTGCGGATATGTTGCTGACATCCCCCTGGCCCGGAGATGTGGGGAGTTTTGCCAACAGTCCGGTAAGATTTGTCTTTTCTGCTGTCATGGTTCTCCAGATGGATTTAACGAACGACTGCCTTTCTGCTTGCTGTGGCTATCTGCAGAAGGGCCCCGTTGTTCGTTTGGATTTGCCAGTGTAAGGGCTTTTCAGGAGAACTGGCTAAACCAGCTTTCTCTCTATGGAGATCCCTAGCATTTGTGAAGAAAAGTAGAGGTTCAGTCAGTAAAGCTTATAGCGTAGTGCTGTGCTCACACCATGGCGCTCTGTCTCCTGGAGACACTGTTTGTTTGGACTCATTCTTTTCTCAACTAAGTCTTTCTGAGTCTTACAGACTTGAGCCCCTTGGGATCATGACGTTGTAGTTCGAGTGCTCAAGTGGAAATGTTTGGTTTGCCATCGCAACTCATCCAAGTCCAGGCTCCCCCCAGGCCCTTCCCTCTGTAGCCCAGGTGAGAGCAGAGTTGGGAACTGCCCCATCTTACCAGAGGAGCAGAAACAAGAACCAGAGAAAGTCGTTGCTGCCTCCTTTCCTACTCACCTGCACTGCACAGTCTTCCGTTTGGTCTGCAAAGAAAAAGAGCTTCTTGGTTTACGTTTGGTGGGTTTTTTTCCTCCTTTTCCCCAAAAGGCACATTGTTTTTACAGCATGGGATGGCATGCATGTGGAACTCTGCCAGAGTGGCAAACCATTTTCAGATTAATGCTGTTCAGGCATTTTCATTTTGACTCCTGGCCTGTTCTCCTTATTCACAAACTACTTGAAGCTGCTGCTCATTGTTCTCCTGCAATACTTCACAAGCTTCTCTACAAGAGAAGCACCACTTCATGCTGATTCAGGACTTCTCCTTTAAGCTCTCTTGCTGCTACCTCTTTTATGCCAGTTCTCCCTTCTCCTGAGTATTTCACCCAAATACTCAGTCCCAGGGACAACAGGTAAAACGAGGATCAGTGGTGTGCAGCACATTGAGAACACTGGTGGTAAAACGAGCTACAAACCCATTTCCCTTGACCCACCCCTCCCTGCCCCCTTTTTCCTTGTAAAGCTCTGCTTTGCCATGGCTGGGAGAGGGCTGCTTTTCTCACCAGTGAAAGCACCTGACTGTGCAGCGTTTGCCGGTGATCTTCCCATCTGGGCTCCCAGGAAAGCAAAAAATCACCCAAGAGTTCCTTACACATGCTTCAAGTTAGCTTACCAACTGTTTGTAGGGCTAAAGTACTTCATAATGACAGAATAGCAGTGATACTACAATTAATTAGCAAGTGCCTACTTTGTTTTTTGGGGTTTTTTTTTCCTTTCTCCATAGTTACGACTGGAACCAGGCTGGCAGGAGGAGGTCAAATTTCTTTTTAAGATTATTTCGCAATGCACTTGCACAACCATTTGTGCTTAGAGATCTATTCTTTGGCACTACAAGGCACTGTATAGCTCGCTTTTATTGCTCTTGGAGGAAAAGGTGCCCCAGGAAGGGAATTTCATGAGCTGGGCAGCTCTATCTCCCCCAGTTACAAAGGAGCTTTGAAATGCAATTGCCTGCAGGTGGCCTTTCATATGCTGTTCTTCCTAGGTCACCTGAACCACAATCCTGCCAAAGCCAAAGTCCCCGCTTACACATGTAAAGGGGCAAAACCTCCCGCAGAAGACAGCTGCTCTCCAGGTCCTTGTTATTATGTGGAGCCCTCCATGACCAGGGATGGGAAGTGTGTGGCTCCAGCCTATCCCATGTGTGGACTTCCCAAGATAAATGCTGAGATCCTGCCTGCACCAAGTGAGTAACATTTCTCCAGCCGTTTGTTCGGACAGGACAAGCACGCTTTTGTGCGTGCTTTCGCTGCGGTAGTGGGGTACAAAAGACTCAGCTCACCTCTTGAATGAGCTGTAGATATTTTCAGAGAGCTGGCACTTCTGCAGCTGTTAAGGAGTGCACTTCCTGGTGAAATTGCCTCCTTAGCTTGAGTAAAAGGCCAGAACTTCACTGCTTTTGTGCTGTTGTCCTCTGCCCTAGGTGATTGCTTCCCTGAGAAGTCCAACAGACACATCTATAGATGCCCGCCTGTGCAGTCCACGTCCTTCCGGCCCAGGGCCGTCAAAACCGACCCCCCTCCAGGTAAGTGACCGCTGGGAGATGCCTAGCCTTGCAGCACGAGTGTCCTCTAGTGACCATCTGCTGGTCACCTGTTTCACCAGGGCTAGTTCAAAGCCTACGGAGCAGGATGCAACTGCTTCCTGACAAGCTTCCTTTATGTCCCATGGGAGCTCGATGGTGATAACGCTCTTTTTAGCTTTGCCTGGGAGACGGCGGGACCAAAGCTCTTGTGTCACAGCTTGTCTTGGTCTGGGAAGGCAGAGTGACATTGGCAGAGGTACCTCCTCTCTGGCAGGAGGCTGCCGAGCTCTGGAGCAGGCATGCTCTGGTGGGGTCAGAGCAGGAGCCTTTGCTGTCCCCAGCAAGGGCTGCCCCGGGGAGTTCCCGTCAACCCGTCAGGGATGTTTTCTTCCATGGTTCTTGCAGGTACAGGTTTTCAACCAACCCAGCAAAGAAGTTTCCCATGGAAACTTCTCCAAGGAAAGTGCAGGCTTTAGCTCTGATTGCTCTCTGTGTGGAATGTGTCTGTCCTCAGCCAGACGCACAGTAGCTTTCAGACAAGGAATGGGACTATTCAAGGGCAAAGTGAGCAATTGGGATCCAAAGCCTGTTTTGTTTAAGGCAATCAGGTGAACATGTGTGGTTAGAGTTGTCTGCAGCACTTACCCTTTTGACTGCAGTGCTCTCCTCCAGTCTGAATCTTGCAGTGTTTTTGCTGAGGCATAGAAATTAAATAGAGAAAGCAGATCTTCCTCACCCACACGCACCCCCTCCTCTCGGCTCAAGGTGAACAAACAAAATCTCTGGGGGCACGTTGTTTTATGAACCGTGTATCATCGTGCCCAGCACAATGCCTGCTTTCATTTCTGAATTCAGACCCAGCCTGGGGCTCCCAACTGCCCCCCTTGGTGACCAGGACTCCCCATAGGAGAGCAAGAGGACATCGGGAGTCACTGGAGGGATCCAGGGAGAGGCTGACCCGAAGAAACCCTGGTTGGGCAAGGCATCATCAAAAAAACCCGCATGGTCAAATGTGCCAAAGGCACGTCACTAGTAAGGGAGACTGAGAGTTGGCTTATTGTTTGGAGATCTGGTTACGAGGATATTAACTGACGATCTTTGTAAGACCAGCTTTAATACAAGGCATGGGCAGTCCGGAGGGAGGAACTAGATGGCTTGGTTCCTGTGTGTGGATCTCAGGGAGCTGGGCAGGAGAGACTTGTAGGAAGCAATTCTAAATAGCATGTTGAACAGGAAATAGGAGTACGGGGCAATTCATTGAGGAACAAAGTGAAATCTCTGGAACTTTAGAGGAGCAAAAAGCTAAAATATACTTGTATAATGAAAAGTATTGCAGAAACAAGGGGGAAGAGTGTGTCAGTGTTGGTGTGAAGGAGATCAGTGGCACAAGTGGAAGGATGAGAGGAGCAGAACAGGAGAGAAATGAATGTCTTTGGCAGGGGTGCTGGAGTGCCATGGAACAGAGATGGTGGTGGTCACAGACTCATTTCTCAGTTTTCCTGGGCTGTCTGTCTGTTGCGAATTAATCTGATAAAATAACGATAAAATAATCAAAATTTGATTCTACATATATAGAAGAGTTATAAAGCATAGGTTTGTTAAGTTTGAAACAATTAACTATAGAAACTTCACTAGAAATTAATGGCTTTTTGTTTTGTTTTAAGAAACCAAAATGAATGACAGTCTGCTTTGTTAACGATCCATGAAGTACCGCTTAGTGTTGCCAAGTTTAAGTGAACCTAAGGGAAAGGTAATTGTGGCAGGGGGAGATCACGACCACCGACTCATAGACCACCGACTCAAGAAACCCACCAACCCAAAAGGTTAAGGAAGTAAAGGTCTCAAAAATCATAGTGGGCACGCATAGTAATTTACATGGTAGGCGAAGAAATTTCAACCAATCATTTAATAGAATAACAATGAATATGTATTGGATGATTAAATATGTTAATATCTCGTGTATAAAAGGTGATGGATTTTGATGTGAAGGTGAACACAGTTTGGCAGAGCTATCCCCCGTGTTCCCAGCGCTGAATTAAAGGAGAGCCTGCTTATCTGCATCTCGTTGGTGTTGATGAGTTCTTTCCATCTCGTTTGGTGACATGTATACCCCATGTAATGCATCTTGCATTCAGAAAGCAGTGCTACCCTTTTTGGGGAAAAAAAAGAAAGAAAAGAGAAAGGTAGTTCTTTCCAAGGAATAAAATGGGATCAGTTTTAGTGAGCAGGTAGGTGAACAGAGCATGTACATTCCTTACCTGGTGTCCAGCTACTGACGTGAAAGGGTATGATTAGGAACCCGCTAGATAATGATACTCTGTTTTTTGCATTTTTTCAATCTTTCATGAAAAACTTCAAGTTACTTTACAGAAGCGAGAGGCATAAACTGTATGCATTTGATATCATTTTCTCAAACCTGTGACTTGCCCATTAGGGCTCATGTAACCTGTGGCAGAGCTCGGACATGGAGCGAGATTACCATGCTTAGTCTCACCCCTCCAGAGCATTAAACACATTTCCTTGAAACGCTTTCTCAAAATAGCAAGACCTGACTTTCTGAAATAGCTGTTTTCCTAGGAGCTGCATCTGAGCTGAGCCAGATGAGCCAGTCTTGCCTGCTGTTAGTCACTGAGGCTGATGACAAGTCACCCAGCAGTTTTGGCAAGGACAGAACAAGATCAATACGTGTGCTCCTCTGTGCTGATTTTAATGCCTGGAAAGTGTCTTGCATAAATTGATCTTCAGGTTTTGCAGGTTGTAGGTCTGGCAGGACCTATTGTGTCGTTAACGTGATGGTACTAGCAAAACCTGTAGGTACCTGTGTAGGGCAGTTTGGATTTCACATAATTTGCACGAGTACTTGAACAGTTCATGTTCTGTTGAGTTACGATAGTTATAGCATCACCAGAAGAAAGTGAAGACAAAGAAGATGAAGATGGCAAAGATACCAAAAGCATTATAACCTTTGACAGCAGAAACGTGTCATTTACAGTTTATATGAGCACCTTTCCTTCAAGGCACTGTTCTTTTCAAAGATTTACAGAGGACATTTTGCTATTCCCGTATCAGAACTGAGTGATATGCTCTCCGCTGAGATGTAAAAAAAAGATGACCAATGTATCCTGGGAAGAAGAGTAATTACACAGACTCGATAGTTTTACTCTTGTAGTTTTCAATTCTCCTTAAAAAGCAGGTGTGTGTTTTTTCAGTTGTGCTGTGCAGGGCTTTAAAAAAAAAAGAAAAAACCTTGAAATGTCCTCTGAAATTAGAGGTGGGTGAGACACATCACCTTTTCTGCCTCTTCCGCGGTCCTGCTTTCTCTTGAAACTTGCTTGTATTGTTATTCTAAATACTTTGCTTTCACTAGAGCCAAGACAACGTAAGCTATGTTTTTCGGGCCGGTCGTCTCCTGTCAGGCAGAGATATCCGTGTAGACGTGCTCGGTCACAGAGGCAAAAGGACTAACAGGTGGGTGCGTGGTAGTGATGGTTCTCCCTTAACCACAGTGCTGTCAGTCATGTCAGTGAATAATGCTTTGGAGGGGTTTCAGGTCAGTGCTAATTACAGAAGAATAGTAAGATTATTATTGTGGTAGTCGGAGGGTATGAGGGAAGCAAAGATTTGGGGAGGAGAAGATACTTTTTATTAGCCGTTAGATTTTTTTACAACATGGTGTTTGTGGGTCACTGACAAGACAATCATGGAGGTGGTGGCTGAGATTCTTGTCCTGGTTTCAGCTGGGACAGAGTTAACTTTCTTTTTAGTAGCTGGTACAGTGCTGTGTTTTGGATTTAGCGTGAGAATGATGTTGATAACACTCCGATGTTTTAGTTGTTGCTAAGTAGCGCTTATCTTAAGCCAAGGACTTTTCAGTTTCCCATGCTCTGCCAGCAAGCAGGTGTGCAAGAAGCTGGGAGGGAGCATAGCCGGGGCAGCTGACCCCAACTAGCCAAAGGGCTATTCCATACCATGGAACGTCATGCCCAGTATAGAAAGAGGGGGGAGTTGGCCAGGGGCGCAGATCGCGGCTCGGGAACTAACTGGGCATCGGTCAGCGGGTGGTGAGCAATTGCATTGTGCATCACTGGTGGTTTTTTTTTTCCCTTCCTCCCCCTCCTTTTTTGTTATATTCCTTTTCATTACTATTATTATTATTATATTTCATTATTACTATTGTTAGTATTATATTTTACTTTAGTTATTAAACTGTTCTTATCTCAACCCATGAGTTTTACTTTTTTTTTTTCCCCTCTTTCCTCCTCCTCACCCCACTGGGAGGGGGAAGGGGGAAGCGGCTGCATGGTGCTTAGTTGTTGACTGGGGTTAAACCACGACAATTCTGTAATGGAAATTCTTGTGTTCTGGAATTGAAGCCCAAATCGCCCTCTAAAAGTCTTAGACTAATGAATCTGGAAGCATACGGTTCTTTTCTCAAAACTGAAGATAATTCAGTTGGAGGGAGAGCCTGTTTGGAAGTTTTAGTAGTTTGGGGACAGAGGCCAGTTGGGGGCTGGGGCCCTCAGGGGTGAGGGCTGTTTCTGCCTCGTGCCCTTGGCCTGGCGCTCACAGGTGGGAAGGGGCTTTCCAAAATCCTGCTGGAAGGAGCCAGATGTGGCCACCCCCGGCACGGCTTCAGGGTCTGCTGCTGACCTGCCTTGAAATCAGCTCTTCCCAGCTGGACATTGCCCAGGAGGAGGAGTTACTTTGAGCGGTGCTGGTCTCCTTTGGGAAGCATGGTACGCACCAAGTGCAACCAGAGCTGCGCCTGTGCCAGGAGAAGACTTCAAGCACTGCCAGGGCTGATGGTGACAGGTCCCACCAGCTGTCCAGCTCAGGAAGATGCAGGTAAGATGCCACAAAGGGGGCACCGACTTGTTGTCACTTCTCTTGCAGGAACAGGATTTGACAGCAGAAGGGAAGCAGGACGAAAGGGCCTTTGAGATCACAAGTACATCAGACAGCTGGTGCAGTCACGATGAGAGCAGAGGGAGAAGAGAGATGCAGGTGGCCTGGCTGGGAGAATATTTCCGAGGTAACATCTGCCACACAAACACAGGGACAGACAGAGGCATTGGAAGGTCGTGGAGTGGATGAGAAAGGTGCGTGGGAGTGAGGAGAGCACAGGGAGATGGGAGACAGAGGTGGAGATGGAGGGGAAAAAGCCGGGGTGTTCACTTTATACCACTATTATATACCCATGTAAGTAATCTATCATCAGTATATCTGCTGCTATTTCTAGGATAAGTTCCCTCCGTAATGACAAGTTTGTAGTAACCTGCGACAGTATACACCTCCGTGGTTCTTGGTGTTATATGGAGTATTGCTAAAAGATTGGTTGTTGCTACACGATTGATTGCTGCTCTTACTTGCTGCTCCCGTACTATTGATTGATACTATATCATTGATTGCTAATAGAAATGGGAAGCAGGTCAATGTCCTATAGCTCCCCAGGACTCCTCACAGGCATCTGCCAGAGTGTTTTGTCATGCTGTGGAGGGAGCTGAAGTCCTGGGTAGCAGCGCCAGACTACACCAGGTTTGGTGTATGTTGGAGGTAGGTCCGTGCCCCATAGCACTCTGGAACTCCTCCCAGGAATTTCCCAGAGGCTTCTGGTTTCCTCTGGAGACAAGTGAATTCCCAGGTAGCAGCCCCAGAACCTTCTAAGGTAGCTACCCAGAGAGCATTGTGTATGTTGCGGGCAGGTCCATTCCTGTTTTCGCTTCAGGACTTTTTGCATACATCTACCGGAGTGTTTTCATTTTCTTTACAGACAACTAAAGTCCCAGGTAGCAGCATCACAATATTCCTAGTCAGTTAGTTAGCTGAGGAGTTTTCTTCGTCTTGGAGGCACATCCATGCCCAGTAACTCCTCAGGAATCCTCTGAGGAATCTCCAGAACGTTTTGGCCTCCCCTGGAGACAGCTGAGTTTTGCACGTAGCCATCCAAGACTTTTCAGAGGTGGCTACCCAAGGTGTTTTGTGCATGCTGGAATCAGGTCCATGGCCAGTAGCTCTCTGGGACTGCTTCCAGGCAGCTTTGGAGCGTTTTGGCCTTCCCTGGATATAGCTGAAGTCTCAGGTAACAGCCCCAGAATCCTCCTAATTAGTTACTTGAAGAGCTTTCTTCATCTTGAAGGCAGGTCAGTGGCCGATATCTCTCTGGGCCTCCTCTTGAGCATCTCCAGAGTGTTTTGGCTTCATGTGGAGACAGCTGAAGTGGTGGGTACTACCCCCAAACTCCTGCTAGGTAGTTAATGTAATTGTTTTGTCCATGTTAGAGGCAGGTCTGTGCCTGACAGCTCCCCAGGATTCCTGCTAGGCATCCCCAAGAGTGTATTCACTTCCTCTGGAGATGGCTCAAGTCTTGGGTAGTAGCCCAATAATCCTCCAAGGTATTTTGTTGAAGAGTTCTGTTCATGTTGAAGGCAGGTCCGTGCCTGGTAGCTCCCTGTGACTCCTGCCAGGTGTCTGCAGGAGTGTGTTGGCCTCTGCTGGAGAAAGCTGAATTCCCAGGTGGCAGCCCCAGACTCTACTGCAAGTAGCTACCCAAAGAGCGTTGTGTCTGTTGGGGGAAGGTCCATGCCCCACAGCTCCTTCGGACTCCTCCCAGGCAGCTCCGGAATGTTTTGGCCTCCCCTGGTGTCCTGGTTTCAGCTGGGATGGAGTTAATTTTCTTCCTAGTAGCTGGTACAGTGCTGTGTTTTGGATTTAGTATGACAATAATGTTGATAACACACTGATGTTTTCGTTGTTGCTAAGTAGCGCTTACCCTAAGTTAAGGATTGTTCATTTCCCATGCTCTGCCAGCAAGCAGGTGTACAGGAAGCTGGGAGGGAGCACAGCCAGGACAGCTGACCTGAACTAGCCAAAGGGATATTCCATGCCATAGAACATCATGCCCCGTATATAAACTGGGGGGAGTTGGCTGGAAGGGGCAGATCTCTGCTCGGGCATCGGTCAGCAGGTGGTGAGCAATTGCATTGTTCATCACTTGTCTTTTCTTGGGTTTTATTTATCTCTCTTTTTGTTATATTCTTTTTCATTACAATTATTAGGTTGGGCCCTAAAAAGAGGGGTAACAGCCTAACCCTGCCAGGAGTAACAACCTCTCCTGCTGCTGCCAAAAGGAGGAGAAGGTCCCTCGCCCATCTTACGCCCCACGTTACGAAAGGAAAAGCCCGCAGACCGCAAGGAGGGCTCTGAGCCCGAGTCAGCTGCGTGCTACACACGCGCAGCTCCCTCAGGATATACATTTGCCAGCCTGCTCATCTGGAAGCATCCACAGCACAGGTCATCCCTCAGCAACCCGAGCGGAAGAGAGGCCTCCAAGGAGCGGGGAGCAGAGGCCTGGTTTTGCTACAGGCAGAAGAGGCTCCCTGAGCAGAGCGATTCCCACCCTCCCGTCCTGGCCCTGGCATTAACCTCACCATATTCCTCTGCAGATTTCTGGCTGCAGATGGAGCACGGCGCGACTCCTCCTGCAGGCTTTCGCTCTTCCAGCCCATAGACTGAGCAGAGCTGGGACATAGGGAAACGCAATCCCTTGCGCCGAGCCTCTTCTGGGGCTGTTTTTGCTTCCTGGTGCCATGCGTCTGTCAATGCCGGAGCCTGGGCAGGATGGGGGGCTTTTCCTCAGGGATCTGAACGAGAGTCCATGAGAACTGAGGGCCCCAGGCCTGCCCCCACAGGGACCCAGGCCAGGCCTGTGAGTCTCTCTTCGCCCCAGCGGGGCTCCGCGCGGGGCCGTGGGGGGCCCGTGGGGCTCCCTCATGCCCCGACCTGCTGCCGGGCCCGGGGGCTCTGGGGGCTGCACCTGGGTGGGCAGTGGAGCCTCGAGCCCCAAAACTGAGGGGTTTGGCCCTAAAAATGCGGCTTTGGACCCTAGAATGAGGGTTTGGAGCCTAAAAGTAGGCCGCAGAAACTAAAGAGGCAGCTTTGGGCCCTAAAACAGAGTGTTTGGGCCCTAAAAATGAGGCTTTGAAACACAAAATGGCTTTGGAAAGTAAAAAGTAAAAATTCTAGGCTTTGAACCCTAGAAATGTAGCTTTGGACAGTAAAAAAAAAAGGCTTTGGGCCATAAGAAGAGGGGTTTTGACCCGATAAAGGATGGTTTGGACCCTCAAAATGCAGCTTCAGACCCAATAAATGCAGCTTTTGCCTCTATAAATGAGGGGTTAGACCCTAAAAAGAAGGCTTTGGACCTTAAAATGAGGCTTTGTTCCCTAAAAATGAGGCTTTGGATCCGTGGCATGCTGGGAGCTGCAGTCTCTGCCCCGCAGCTCCGCTCCCTGGGGACTGTCACCCTCTGGCACTTCCAGATGAAGGAGGAGGACAGCGGCCGAATAACGGACAATCAGACTCAAACCGTTCCCTGCCTCTCTCCCTTGTTAAAGGGCACCTCCAGCGACAGTCTGCCCCGTGGGGCTGGGGCTCTAAAATGAGGCTTTGGAGAGGAACGGTGAGGCTTTGGGCCCTGAAGTGACGCTCTGGACCCTACAATTGAGGCTTTGGGCCCTGAAGTGAGGCTTTGGAAACTAATAATGCTGCTTTGGACCATGAGAACAAAGGCTTGGGCCTTAAAAAGTAGGTTTTGGAAGCCAAAAATGCTGCTGTGCAACCTGAAAATGAAGCTTTGGCCTCTAAACAAAGGGCTGAGGAGGCTCTATGAAAGGGGGTTTGGGACCGAAAAATGGCGCTCTCAGCCCTGAAAATGAAACTGTGGGCCCTAAAACGGGGGGTTTGAAAACAAAAACGAAGCTTTGGCCCCCGAAATGCTGCTTTGGACGCAACAAATGAGGCTTTGAATGCTAAAAATGAGTCTTTAATCCCTACAATTGAGGCTTTGGGCCCTGAAAATGAGGCTTTGGAAACACATGAGGTTTTGGAAACAGAAAAATGAGGCACTGTTCCTGAAAGTGAGGCTTTGGATCCGTAAAATGATTATTTGGACGCTTAAAATTTTGGTTTGGAAAGTATAAATTAGGCTTTGAACCCAAAAAGGACGCTTTGGACCCTACAAGGAGATTTTGGTCCCTAAACTGAGGCTCCGGACCATATAAATGAGGCTTTGGACCTGGAAATGAGGCTTCAGACCCTATAAATGTGTCTTTGGACCCTAAAAATGAAGCGTTAGGGCTTTCAGATGAGGCTTTGGAACCGATCACTGTGGATTTGTACCCTAAATGGGGCTTGACACTTTTTAAAGGAAGCTTTGGATGCTAAAAATGAGGCTTTGGGCCCTAAAGCAGAGGGAAAAGAGGGGTTTGGACCCTAAAAACGAGGGTTTGGACCCTCACAATGAGGCTTGGAGCCCCAAAAGAGAGGTTTGGACCCTAAACGGAGGGTTTGTGCCTTAAAAAATGAGTACTTGGATGGTTGCTCAAAATTAGGACTGGGACCCTAAAATTAGGGGGTTGGACCCTAAGAATGAGGCTTTGGACCTGAAAAATGAAGCTTAAGACCCTAAAATGAGGCTTAAGACCCTACAAATGCGGCTTTGGATCCTAAGATGAGGCTTTGGGCCCTAGAAATGAGGGGCTGGATCTTAAAACTGAGGATCTGGACACTGAAATGATGCTTAGTGCTCTAAAAAAGAGGATTTGGAAACTAAAATGAGTCTTTAGACCCTAACCATGAGCCTTTCTACCCTAAGAGAGGGATTTGGACCCTAAAACTCAGCATTTGGACCCTCAAAATGCGGCGGTGTGTCAAAAAACGGAGGGAATGGACCATAAAACTGAGGCATTGGATGGTAGAATCTAACCTTTGGACACTACAAATGAGGCTTTGGGACATAAAAATGAAGCCTCGAGCCCTAAAACTGAGGGCTTGGACCCGCAAGATGTGGCTTGGGCCCTCCAAAAATGACTGGCTGGATCCTCAAAATGGCACTTTGGACCCTGAACATCAGGCTTCGGAAACTAAAAATGCGACTTTGGGCCCTAAAACTGAGAGTTTAGACCATAAAAATGAAGCTTTGGAGCCTCAAATGAGGCTTTGGAAGCCAAAAATAAGACTTTGGAAAGGAAAAATGAGGCTTTAGTCCCTTAAAAAAGGCTTTGAGCCCTAAACTTGAAGCTTTCAAACCTAAAAATGCAGCTTTGATCCCTAAAACAGAGGCTTTGTATCCAAAAACTGTGGCTTTGGGCTTGAAGACTGAGGCTTTGGAACTTAAAATGAGGCTTTGGGCCTCAAACGAGGAACACAAAAACAAGACTTTGGGAAGTAAAAAGGCGGCTTTGGGCCCTAAACCGCAGGGTTTGGACTATAAAACTGAGGCTTTGGAGCCTCAAATGAGGCTTTGGAAGCCAGAATGAGGCTTTGGAAAGGACGAAAGAGGCTTATGGCCCTAAAAGCGAGAGTTTAGACCCTAAAAATGAAGCTGTGGGCCCTAAAAAAGGCTGTGGGTTGTAAAAGAGGGGTTTGGACCCTATAAATGAGGCTTTTGACTCTAAACCAGAGGCTTTAGGCCCTTCAAATACGTATTTGGACCTTCAAAATGAGACTTTGGGCCTTAAAAATGATGCTTTGGGCCCTTAAAATGAGTCTTTGAACCCTAAAAGCAGGCTTTGGAACTTCTAAATGAGGCTTTGAACCCTAAAAATGACTATCTGGACCCTCAAATGGAGGCTTTGGGCCTTTAAAAATGATTCTTTCAGGCCAAAAACCGAGGCTTGCATCTTCAAAATGAAGGTGTCTGCATTGTCCAGGTGGCGCGGGATTTCACTGGGCTGGGGACAACGGAGTCGTGCCGGGACAGACCCCGGAGGAGGGGTCTCCCCAAGGGGTCCGGGGGCCTTGCCCTGCCCTCCCATTGCCCATGGGGATCCCAGCCACCCCTCCCACCATGGCGTGACCACCTCGGGCTGGTGCAAGGAACAGCCGGGACAGCCCTGGCCCCACCACCACGCCGGGCTTTGCCCCCGGTGTCCCACCACACTGGGACAGGGCCTAGGCAGGGCCGTGGGGGAGAGCACAGGGGCTCATGGGGACACTGGGGGTGAGCAGGGTCGCTGCCAGGACATGAGCAGGACTATGGAGGGGGCGCGGGGTGATGAGTGGGGAATTCGGGACGCTGCACACGTGCGGTGTGGACGGTGTGCTGGGGTGCCCAGGAGTGGGGGTGCACATGTTGGCGCCACGGGGTGCGGGGGCCTTTATTCCCTCCTGCCTCTGTGAGCCATTCTGGGATCCCACGTGGGGTTTGTATAACCCCTGCAGACAGACCCACCGCCAGGCACAGGCCGGCACCTCCAGCTGGGAACTGCTCTTTATTTTGCATTTTTAGGTGGATTTTGGCAGCTGGGAAGCCTCCCAGCCCCTTTGCTCGCAGCTCCGCTGCCGCAGCCGCTGCTCCTGGCACCTTCCCCTCTGTTGCAGGACGAGCATCGAGCGCTAGGGAGGAAGACAGAAAAGGATGGGATGGGATGGGGTGGGGTGGGATGGGGTGGGCAGGGAGAAGAGAGAGAAAGCCTGCAGGCTTAGCTCAGGCCACCTGTGATGGGATCTGCTTGGGATGAAGCCTCAGGGTGGCTGTGAAGTGGGAGAGGCCCCTTGTGCCCAAGCCCAGGAGAAGGTCCCAGGTGCAGCTGGTCAGGCTGGGGCTGAGTCAGGTGGAGCCGAGACCTTGGGTGTCCCCAACAGGTATCCCCGCTCAGGGCAAGGCGTCTCGGGGGCCAGGACTTTGCAAGGGAAGGACAGACTCTCCGGCTTGGGAAGAGGGCAGCCAGCCATCAGAGGGGTCCCTCTGTCTTCAGCCACGTCCCACACGGAAAGCCAATCTGGGTGCCCAGCCAGAGCCCTTGGATGTCAGGGAGCTCCAGCCCAAAGCCGCCCTCCAAAACCTGCTTCTGTCTCACAAGGGGTGTCAGAGAAATGCCCTCTTTCCCCCAGGGCTGCCCTCAGTGGAGGGATGGGCCCTGCAGCGGGGGGAAGCACCATCCCTTTTTGGAGATAGTTACCAGGGGAGCTGCCTCTGCTGCTCCAGCTTCCGCCTGTTGATCTCAGCCACACGCTTGAATATGTCCTGCCGTGCCTGATGCGGCTCCAGCCTTTTCAGGACCTGGGCAGCTCGTGGGGAAAGGTTGCTGCAACAACAGGGAAATGTCATCCCTCAGCCTCTGCGGAAGACCCTTCTGCCTCTCCCTGCCTCCAGCCCCTGTGCCCACCCGGTCCCCCGTCCACCCACCCTTTGACCCTGCGGTGAGGTTTGGGCCTTGGCTGTGGGGGTGACCCAGGCCATTCCCGTGTTAGGAGACATCAGAGGGTGTCCTACGCCACCCCAGGACGCAGGGACCGGGGTCCTGGACACCTCTGCGGGGTCACGGCTACGCGACGGCGCGCACATACTCAGGCTGGAGCCTTTTCAGCTGGGCTGCCGATGCCTTCTCCTCTTCTGGGAGAGGGTTTTCAGCCTTCCTCCGCCTCTTCTTGTCCTCCTTGCTCCTGGGCTGGGCTGGAGGGTGGGGAGCCCACAGGCCGCTAGTGCCGAGCTCCTGCCAAGGACAAGACGCTCTCAGCAAACCAGATGGGAAGCAGGGGTGCTGTTCCCAGGGGACCTCGTGGAAGGAGCCTGCGGCAGGACGTGGGGGCCCGGAGACTCACCACCACGTGCCCACAGGGAATTGTCAGGGTAGGACCAGGGGCTGGCTGCAGCTCCCAGCTGACCCTCCAGTTCCCCTCTGACACCGCTGACGGCACCATAAGCGAGGAGGAGGGAAGCGCCGCTGGCAGGGCAGGAACTGCCAAGGAGCTCTCCACCAGGTTCACCAGAGCAGACTACGCCGTCTGCACCAGGTTCACCGGAGCAGACCACGCCGTCTCCACCAGGTTCACCAGGGCAGACGACATGATCTCCACTGGGTTTACCAGGGAGACGACATGATCCAAGAAGCCGCCTCGCCTCCCCCTTTCCCCCGAGCACCAGCGCTCACGGCCTCCGGCTGCCTCTCCAGCACCCGACAGCCCAGCACGGGGCACTCACCAGCACCCTGCCCTCTCCTGACAAGGAGCCCCTTTGCTGCTTGTTCTCGGCCTGTTCCAGCCACCACCAAAAACCACCGCAGAGGCAGGACAAAGACATCGCCGGCGTAGCGGTGACTGCTTTCAAATAAGCTCTGAACAGACGTCCCCTGCTGCCTGTGGTATACTTTTCTTTCTCTAATGGTGGCCAGAAGCAGATCCCTCTGAGTACGGGAAGGGTCTTCCCCCAGGCTCAGACGTTTCTCAGAGGACAAGGATTATGCAAGAAAACCACAAAATGCCCTTTGGCAGGCGACGAGAACAGTGGTTCCCCAGCACCTGCACGCTGATTCTACTGGAAGAGGATTGGGACTGCTGAGGAAACGGCAATTAGGCTTAGGTTGCTCTTTTGGGTGTAGAAAGGGAGGGACAAAGGTGGGGAACAGGTTGAGCGGAAACAGAGAAAATGGTGAGGAAGATATAAAAAGAAACGAAAATGTCTTGGGGGGTCTTCCAAAAGGGGTGTCTCCCGATGGCAGAAGTGTGGGTGCCCGTGGACGGTGGAGAGGCTGTCCTGTGGACCCAAGCCTGTGGTGACCCCCTTGGACAACCCACCGGACCCTCCATCAGGTCTGCGCCTGAAAGGCTTGCTGGAGCAGGTGGAGAGAATTGCACCCAGGAATAAGTAGTGGGGAAGGGGTATAAAATTGTGATTTGGTGCTAGCTGGGTGTGATTCATAAGAGTCAGAGTGCTAGTTAGCAGTTCTACAGTTGGGTGTTCCCCGAGGTTAACCATTTAATTGCTTTATGGTTTTCTTGGCAGAGTAAAGCCAAACCAATAGGCGCTGTCGTCAGCAGGAGCAGAGAGGCCTCGAGCCTGCTGCCTAACGGGGCAGCGTGGGCCCTGTAGCAGGCAGCACAAGGCAGGGGCGCTGGACCCCTGCCCTCGTCACGGCTGACGGCTGCTTTTGCCCCTCGGGTCCTGCTGCCAACCTCTCCCCCCCGGGGGGGAGCAGGCAAACCCCTGCCCTCAGCTGGTGTCAGTCCTGCTCCCACCCCCTGGAGACCCGCTGTCCGCAGTGCCCAATGGAGAGGGTGGCTGCGGCTCCCGGCGGCGTCAATCGCTGCCCGTACCTTGGGCGGCTGCCGGTGCTCCCCCGCCGACCAGGCTTCCCACGCGGCCCATTCTGCCTGTGCTTTCTGTACCCGGTCCCTGTAGCTGGACCGTAGGTGCTCCGCCTCGTCCCACTGCTCAGACAGCTCCCAGACCCCCTGCGGAGCACAGAAACGTGACAGCAGGCAGGATTAGCCTCAGCTCCTGGCGGGGCTTCCTTCGCGTCTGAGCCCCGCTCCTGCCCCTCGCCGGTCGGTCAGCAGCCTTTGCCCCTCCCAGACCAGGGGCCCTGGCGTCATCCCAGCTCCTCAACTCATGGCAATCACCGTTGAGCAGCCAAAGACCTCAACTGTCAATGACCTGGAAAGGATTTGTACATTGCCCATAGCCCCTGGCCAGAACAAAGTGTTTCACGGCAAGCCAGGGGCAATGACAGACGGGAAGGGTGTGCAGCACCTTCTCTCTCGTGAAGAAGAGCTGAAGGAGGTAACAGACAGGTTAGAACGAACGCACGCCGAGGGATCTTTTCAGCATCGCTCTCCACACAAAGAGGCTTTTGCAGAGTCTCAGACAGCACAGGGATCCCAGCCAGGCAGAGCACGTACCTGCAGCGCTCTCTTGCAGGCTTCAGAGGATGGGAGTGCTGAGGTGGGCCTGGCTGGAGGCGCTGGCTCCTGCCTGCCTGCCTCCTTCTTCCTGCGGGAGCTGCCTGGACGCAGGGGGTACACGCTGCAAAGAGACACCAGGAGGAGTCGGCATGAGCGCAGGGGAGTTTGGTCTCCACCCCGCGCCCACCAGCTGCGCCTGTCCCTGCGGCGGACGGCGGTCCTGCGGAGAACAGGTGTGTTGGACCAGCGGTGCTCACGCCAACCACGACTGCCCCAGGCCAGCACACTCGGCTGTGGCACGACGGGCCCTCGCTAACGCTCGGGATGCCCACGTCCAGCCCCTCTTGGCAGAACGAGGAGAGGAGCAGTGTCTGTGCAGTGACGAGTTCCCAGAGACACCGTCACGCCCCGACGGGGCTTTACATCAGCTTCTCCTCCGTGGTCCCAAACACAGCGTGTTTATGGACGGAAAACAGATTGTTGCTGGGGTCGCAGTGTGAAGTAGGAGAAAGCGATCCGGAAAGGGAGGAAGCCTGCCATTTCCCCATCCCTATGCTCTTCTTTGTTCCTGCCACAAAGATGGGATTTCACAGGAAAGAAGAGCCTGCAAGAAACTCTCTCATCGGGTATCAAAGCTCCCCAGGCTGGCAGAAGAACTGTCAGGAACGCTTCACAGTCCCTACGGCCGGCATCTCCAAAGGGGACGTCCCCTCTGCATGGGTGCCAGGGTCCCCTTCATCCCTTCCCTCACGGGTCTCACATGTGAGAGGGCTTCTTCTCCACGTCTTGCTGTCTTGACCCCCAGCTGGGCAGCACAGGCAGGGGAAGCCCCTCCCGCCGCTTCAGCAGCTTGCCAGGATCCCCCTCTGGAACTGGGAAAGGAGGAAGCTCTTCAGAGCAGCCCTGTGGGGAGCGCTTTTTAACCAGGCCACGGTCCCCCAGCGTGGGGCAGGGCCCCCGGACAGCAGGGACCCGTTCCCGTACCTCTGCTGATCCTGCGCTTCTCCGCAGCCTTCTGGTGCCGGGTGGAGCTGGGGGAGGAAGCCTTGGCCTTCGCTTTGCTGCTCACGGTCAGCTGGAGCCTGGAACACAAATGGCAGTGGGGGCTTGAAGAAGGGCGACCCCCTGCCCCCTGCAGCTTCCCAGCACTGCTCCTCCACCCTCTCGCTCAGGGCCTTGCATCCCTTTTCCTTGGTGTCCATGCATGGGGTTTTTGGCAATCTCCCCCCAAAACCATAAAATGGAGCCAAAATTCCTCTCCGTCTGCATTCTGCTCTCTCTGACGGGAAATACGGCCAGCCGGCCGGCCATGAGAAACACGATCACGATGCCCGCTCACTCCAGGCAGAGACACGCGTAGCCCAAACGCAGCATTAATTAACCAGGGACCTGTCACTTCGGGATTAATCCCTGATGCGATGCTGCGCATCAAGCCCCGGCAGTGCACGTCTGAGCCGGAGCTGGGAAGCCGCCCGCTCGGTCAGCCGAGGGCTGCAGAGGAACCCCACTCACCTCGGGAACGCGTTGCCAGGAATCGCCTGCACCCCCCGAGCGGTGGTCGCTCCACCGGAGACAGCCGGATCTGGCATCCACAGCCTCTGCAAAGCGACGCAGATCTGTTAGCAGGTTGCCAGGGCACTTTTCTCGTGGCTCCCAAAGGAACCAGACCTGTCTCCCGCTCCAAAAGAAAGCCACCTCTCCAAACCCCTCTTGAAAATCCTCCTCCGTGAGCATCAGCCCTTGCTCTGCTCTGCTCTGCTCTGCTCTGCTCTGCTCTGCTCTGCTGTGGAGAAGCTGCACAGCAAGCACTGAGAGTGCGCAATAACACTGCCGGGCTTTTTGCACGGCCCAGGACCCAGAGACTCAGAAGAAATGAATGCTCTTTGCTAATGGAGGAGTCAGTGGCCTGCCACGTCCGGGCTGGCCAACGGCGACCCAGCTGTTCACCCTTCAGTTGGACTCCCAAAGAAGCCGGAACAGCCCTCAAAACCTGAGGGACTTACGCTGTGAAGCAGCGCAATTGGGCTGGCAGTGCTCTCCAGCCCTGTGATGCAGTGGGAATAGAACTGCATGCAGAGGAAGTTGCCTTTGCAGGCCAGGATGCCGATGTCCTGGAAGGCGAAGGCGAAGCGCTTCCCGTTCCTCAGCTGGAAGGAGTACAGCAGAATGGTCTCCCGCACGCAGTTCTCCACCATGCGCCGCGGGAAGCCGCTGGCTCGCGAGAGCTGCTGGAAGTTCAGCGGCTCGACCTTGACGTCGTCTGCAAGGAGGAGGAAGAGCGTCACTGCCACTGCAGGCCAAATTTCCGTGCAAGACTCGTACAACAAAATGCCACAGGAAAGGTCGTTTGTAGAAACGGGCCCTGGGGAGTGGTTTGTTTTGGGGGAGCTCAGGTGTCCCCCGACCTCTGGAGGCAATTCTCTGCTTCTCCCAGCCCTTTCCAAGGAGCAGGGAGCACGCACCCCGCCCGGACGCAGAGCAGGGAAGCAGAGGGTGGCCGCTGCCTTCTCCTCACCAGGGATAATCTCTGTGGGGCACGCGAGCCCCTCCAGCCAGAACTTGTCGATGGCCAGCTGGAAGATGGGTCTGCGCACCACAAACACCTCCCGTGTGCCGAAGAGATGCTTTTGGACCATAGCGAAGGTCCCGAGTCCCGCCACCACGACACCCTGCAGAGGAAAATGACACAAAGGCTGATGAGGGACTACTGCAGAGATGGGAAAGTGATGGCTGTCACAGCTGGGGACACTGCTCCGTGCCCTCCCCACCCCCAGGGGCAAGGGGGAAAGGTGGGGCACTTTGGGAAGCTTTGGAAAAGAGACGTTCTCCGGTTTTTCTTCACCATCCTCAACGTATTTGCGGAACATCCCTTGGCTAGAGAAGATCCCGGGTTTTCAACACAGGGATCATCCCTTGGACTGATTCCCAGGGATTATCCTCGGCGTGGACCCAGGATAATCCTGCGTCCCTCTGCTTGGTCTCCCCACCCCGACCACAGGGAAGGGTGAAGACCAAGGGTGTGCCAACGCTTTCTCGGACTGGATCTGGACGTTGTTTCTCTCCCAGTTGGCCAAGAAGCTGCTCTGGGCACACGGGGTGCTCTCAGTGTGCTGCCGTGGTGCTCAGGGAGGGATCACTCCCCAGGCCGAGGCTCTCAGGAGGACTGAAGCCCTGCGGGGCGAAGGAGACCAGGATGCCAGCACACCTTGTCCAGCTTCAGCTGTCCCAGGATGTAATTGGACACAGCACCCCAGATAGCCACGATCTCTGGAAAGCAAGGGAAAGAGGTGTCAGGCTCACAGCCCCTCGGCAAGCTCCTTGCCCAGGGTGACAGATGCCAGCGTCCACAAACAGCCCAGAAAATCACCGCTGTGGCTGGGGTTCTGGGCTCTGCCCCCATGTCACACTGCCGGCCTGACTCTGCTCCCGGGGCCAGGCTGGAGCAGAGACGGGGATGCGGGAAGGGCTCGGGACCAGGGCTATGGCCACCTGACCCCCAGAAAGGCACGGCTCCCCAAGCCCAGGACAGGCTCTGCCAGCCTGGCGGCACCAGAGGATCCCGTGGGAGGGAACAGGGCTTCTCCCGAAGGAGACTGGTACGAGGTGAAGGGCCGGTTTCCAGCCGGCTCCCGAGAGCCCTGTGGGACGGCAGGACACCCCAGCCCCCGGGATGCAGGACCCCTTTTCCCCAGAGCCAGATCCCACAGAGGCAACAGCTCCCAGGAAAAGCTGGCCCTGGACGGCCCCTCTGCGAGGGGAACGAGCCCTGCCCAAGGAGCCTTGGGACTCGGGGCAGCCCCAGCACCAGGACCCATGAGTCCTGGCGGCCGCATTGTTCCCCGAGCCCAGTGAGACCCTCAGGAAGGGCTCTTGCAGCAGCCCCCAGCCCTGTCCCGCCACCCCCCCAGCCACAGCCCAGCAGCTGCAGCTCTCGAGAGCAGACAGCCCCGGTGTGACCCCTCGGGAAGGAGCTCCCCAAACCCTCACCCTCAGTGGAGAGCTGCAGGAGCGTGGGGAACAAGAAGCTCAGGTCCGAGCTGATGGCCACAGTGCAGCAGCCCTCCATTGCGCTTGCTCAGGAGAAGGGACGCGTTTGCCTGCCCCTCGCCCCAAACTCCTCTCCGACAAGACCCTGCTCGTCTGCCCCTCAGCGAGGGTCCCCCACACAGCCTCGTGGAGCAGCTCCCAAGGGCAGCGGTGGGGAGCACCCGAGCAGTGCTCAGCAGTGCCCAGGCCTCGCTAGGAAGTCCCGGCACCGCCGCGGCACCAGGGACACCTCCCTGTGACGCACTGCATCCCACTATGACATCAGCTTGTGTCATTGGAGGACTCCTTGTTTGCTCTCGACCGGGGCTGGCTCGTGGGGGTGCAGCCGCCAAGACATTAAAACAGAGTGGCACAAACCTCCTGCATGTCACGTCTCACCCAAAGCAAGGACAGAAAGCCTGCACCCAGCTGCCCAAACCCCCCCAAACGTGAAGTGAGGCTCCTGTCCCAGACCTGACCGCGGCCAGACAGACCGGGCAGGAGGTGGAGCTGGATTTACAGCGCTGCTGCTCGGCTGCAAAGACCTGCTCCACCTGGGATGGTAACAGAGGCAGGCTGGCTGCTCCTCACAATTTGAGCAGAACAGGTATTGACTTCCAACGACAACAACTCCGCATCTGTCAAAGGCCACGACCCTGCCATCAGCTGGGGAAAGACAGCCCAGGCAGCCGGACAGACTCCTCGGCTGGGTCCCTTACTGACCTTGCTGCACCTCTAGAACAAGAGCCTTGTTCTGCATTTATTGCGTGACTGAAATTGCCATCCTTAAGGAGGAACTCAACTGCAGGGCTTAGAAATGAAGAAGTAAACAACGCTTGCCACCGTTTCCACCACGCACCAGGTGTCCACTCCTGTTCTGAAGCTGGTGTCGACCATTTCAGTGGGTGTCTACCATTTCAAATTACATCTCCCTGCAAACAGGCCCATCTCCAAGCAATAAGGAGGGCCAGGACAGGGCTATTTGCTGTCACAAATGTGATACTGTCACTTATCTTATAAGCAGATGATCGGTTACTCTTGACAAGAGATTATAATCGTCACCTAGTGGATGCAGAATGATAGAAAAAACTAGTTTGTGCTACGAGGGTGTATATGCACCGCACAGCAGCAGATTACCAACCGGATGGTTGCTCAAAATTAGGACTGGGACCCTAAAATTAGGGGGTTGGACCCTAAGAATGAGGCTTTGGACCTGAAAAATGAAGCTTAAGACCCTAAAATGAGGCTTAAGACCCTACAAATGCGGCTTTGGATCCTAAGATGAGGCTTTGGGCCCTAGAAATGAGGGGCTGGATCTTAAAACTGAGGATCTGGACACTGAAATGATGCTTAGTGCTCTAAAAAAGAGCATTTGGAAACTAAAATGAGTCTTTAGACCCTAACCATGAGCCTTTCTACCCTAAGAGAGGGATTTGGACCCTAAAACTCACCATTTGGACCCTCAAAATGCAGCGGTGTGTCAAAAAACGGAGGGAATGGACCATAAAACTGAGGCATTAGATGGTAGAATCTAACCTTTGGACACTACAAATGAGGCTTTGGGACATAAAAATGAAGCCTCGAGCCCCAAAACTGAGGGTTTAGGCCCTAAAAATGCAGCTTTGGACCCCAAAATGAGGGTTTGGAGCCTAAAATTGGGCCTCAGAAACTAAAGATGCGGCTTCGGGCCCTAAAATGAGGGTTTGGAGCCTAAAAGTAGGCCTCAGAAACTAAAGAGGCAGCTTTGGGCCCTAAAACAGAGTGTTTGGGCCCTAAAAATGAGGCTTTGAAACACAAAATGGCTTTGGAAAGTAAAAATGAGGCTTTGAACCCTATAAACGTAGCTTTGGACAGTAAAAAAAAGGCTTTGGGCCGTAAGAAGAGGGGTTTTGACCCGATAAAGGATGGTTTGGACCCTCAAAATGCAGCTTCAGACCCAATAAATGCAGCTTTTGCCTCTATAAATGAGGGGTTAGACCCTAAAAAGAAGGCTTTGGACCTTAAAATGAGGCTTTGTTCCCTAAAAATGAGGCTTTGGATCCGTGGCATGCTGGGAGCTGCAGTCTCTGCCCCGCAGCTCCGCTCCCTGGGGACTGTCACCCTCTGGCACTTCCAGATGAAGGAGGAGGACAGCGGCCGAATAACGGACAATCAGACTCAAACCGTTCCCTGCCTCTCTCCCTTGTTAAAGGGCACCTCCAGCGACAGTCTGCCCCGTGGGGCTGGGGCTCTAAAATGAGGCTTTGGAGAGGAACGGTGAGGCTTTGGGCCCTGAAGTGACGCTCTGGACCCTACAATTGAGGCTTTGGGCCCTGAAGTGAGGCTTTGGAAACTAATAATGCTGCTTTGGACCATGAGAACAAAGGCTTGGGCCTTAAAAAGTAGGTTTTGGAAGCCAAAAATGCTGCTGTGCAACCTGAAAATGAAGCTTTGGCCTCTAAACAAAGGGCTGAGGAGGCTCTATGAAAGGGGGTTTGGGACCGAAAAATGGCGCTCTCAGCCCTGAAAATGAAACTGTGGGCCCTAAAACGGGGGGTTTGAAAACAAAAACGAAGCTTTGGCCCCCAAAATGCTGCTTTGGACGCAACAAATGAGGCTTTGAATGCTAAAAATGAGACTTTAATCCCTACAATTGAGGCTTTGGGCCCTGAAAATGAGGCTTTGGAAACACATGAGGTTTTGGAAACAGAAAAATGAGGCACTGTTCCTGAAAGTGAGGCTTTGGATCCGTAAAATGATTATTTGGACGCTTAAAATTTTGGTTTGAAAGTATAAATTAGGCTTTGAACCCAAAAAGGACGCTTTGGACCCTACAAGGAGATTTTGGTCCCTAAACTGAGGCTCCGGACCATATAAATGAGGCTTTGGACCTGGAAATGAGGCTTCAGACCCTATAAATGTGTCTTTGGACCCTAAAAATGAAGCGTTAGGGCTTTCAGATGAGGCTTTGGAACCGATCACTGTGGATTTGTACCCTAAATGGGGCTTGACACTTTTTAAAGGAAGCTTTGGATGCTAAAAATGAGGCTTTGGGCCCTAAAGCAGAGGGAAAAGAGGGTTTGGACCCTAAAAACGAGGGTTTGGACCCTCACAATGAGGCTTGGAGCCCCAAAAGAGAGGTTTGGACCCTAAACGGAGGGTTTGTGCCTTAAAAAATGAGTACTTGGATGGTTGCTCAAAATTAGGACTGGGACCCTAAAATTAGGGGTTGGACCCTAAGAATGAGGCTTTGGACCTGAAAAATGAAGCTTAAGACCCTAAAATGAGGCTTAAGACCCTACAAATGCGGCTTTGGATCCTAAGATGAGGCTTTGGGCCCTAGAAATGAGGGGCTGGATCTTAAAACTGAGGATCTGGACACTGAAATGATGCTTAGTGCTCTAAAAAAGAGCATTTGGAAACTAAAATGAGTCTTTAGACCCTAACCATGAGCCTTTCTACCCTAAGAGAGGGATTTGGACCCTAAAACTCACCATTTGGACCCTCAAAATGCAGCGGTTGTGTCAAAAAACGGAGGGAATGGACCATAAAACTGAGGCATTAGATGGTAGAATCTAACCTTTGGACACTACAAATGAGGCTTTGGGACATAAAAATGAAGCCTCGAGCCCCAAAACTGAGGGTTTAGGCCCTAAAAATGCAGCTTTGGACCCCAAAATGAGGGTTTGGAGCCTAAAATTGGGCCTCAGAAACTAAAGATGCGGCTTCGGGCCCTAAAATGAGGGTTTGGAGCCTAAAAGTAGGCCTCAGAAACTAAAGAGGCAGCTTTGGGCCCTAAAACAGAGTGTTTAGACCATAAAAATGAAGCTTTGGAGCCTCAAATGAGGCTTTGGAAGCCAAAAATAAGACTTTGGAAAGGAAAAATGAGGCTTTAGTCCCTTAGAAAAGGCTTTGAGCCCTAAACATGAAGCTTTCAAACCTAAAAATGCAGCTTTGATCCCTAAAACAGAGGCTTTGTATCCAAAAACTGTGGCTTTGGGCTTGAAGACTGAGGCTTTGGAACTTAAAATGAGGCTTTGGCCTCAAACGAGGAACACAAAAACAAGACTTTGGGAAGTAAAAAGGCGGCTTTGGGCCCTAAACCGCAGGGTTTGGACTATAAAACTGAGGCTTTGGAGCCTCAAATGAGGCTTTGGAAGCCCAGAATGAGGCTTTGGAAAGGACGAAAGAGGCTTATGGCCCTAAAAGCGAGAGTTTAGACCCTAAAAATGAAGCTGTGGGCCCTAAAAAAAGGCTGTGGGTTGTAAAAGAGGGTTTGGACCCTATAAATGAGGCTTTTGACTCTAAACCAGAGGCTTTAGGCCCTTCAAATACGTATTTGGACCTTCAAAATGAGACTTTGGGCCTTAAAAATGATGCTTTGGGCCCTTAAAATGAGTCTTTGAACCCTAAAAGCAGGCTTTGGAACTTCTAAATGAGGCTTTGAACCCTAAAAATGAGGTTTTGTACCTTAAAAATGACTATCTGGACCCTCAAATGGAGGCTTTGGGCCTTTAAAAATGATTCTTTCAGGCCAAAAACCGAGGCTTGCATCTTCAAAATGAAGGTGTCTGCATTGTCCAGGTGGCGCGGGATTTCACTGGGCTGGGGACAACGGAGTCGTGCCGGGACAGACCCCGGAGGAGGGGTCTCCCCAAGGGGTCCGGGGGCCTTGCCCTGCCCTCCCATTGCCCATGGGGATCCCAGCCACCCCTCCCACCATGGCGTGACCACCTCGGGCTGGTGCAAGGAACAGCCGGGACAGCCCTGGCCCCACCACCACGCCGGGCTTTGCCCCCGGTGTCCCACCACACTGGGACAGGGCCTAGGCAGGGCCGTGGGGGGAGAGCACAGGGGCTCATGGGGACACTGGGGGTGAGCAGGGTCGCTGCCAGGACATGAGCAGGACTATGGAGGGGGCGCGGGGTGATGAGTGGGGAATTCGGGACGCTGCACACGTGCGGTGTGGACGGTGTGCTGGGGTGCCCAGGAGTGGGGGTGCACATGTTGGCGCCACGGGGTGCGGGGGCCTTTATTCCCTCCTGCCTCTGTGAGCCATTCTGGGATCCCACGTGGGGTTTGTATAACCCCTGCAGACAGACCCACCGCCAGGCACAGGCCGGCACCTCCAGCTGGGAACTGCTCTTTATTTTGCATTTTTAGGTGGATTTTGGCAGCTGGGAAGCCTCCCAGCCCCTTTGCTCGCAGCTCCGCTGCTGCAGCCGCTGCTCCTGGCACCTTCCCCTCTGTTGCAGGACGAGCATCGAGCGCTAGGGAGGAAGACAGAAAAGGATGGGATGGGATGGGGTGGGGTGGGATGGGATGGGGTGGGGTGGGATGGGTGGGCAGGGAGAAGAGAGAGAAAGCCTGCAGGCTTAGCTCAGGCCACCTGTGATGGGATCTGCTTGGGATGAAGCCTCAGGGTGGCTGTGAAGTGGGAGAGGCCCCTTGTGCCCAAGCCCAGGAGAAGGTCCCAGGTGCAGCTGGTCAGGCTGGGGCTGAGTCAGGTGGAGCCGAGACCTTGGGTGTCCCCAACAGGTATCCCCGCTCAGGGCAAGGCGTCTCGGGGGCCAGGACTTTGCAAGGGAAGGACAGACTCTCCGGCTTGGGAAGAGGGCAGCCAGCCATCAGAGGGGTCCCTCTGTCTTCAGCCACGTCCCACACGGAAAGCCAATCTGGGTGCCCAGCCAGAGCCCTTGGATGTCAGGGAGCTCCAGCCCAAAGCCACCCTCCAAAACCTGCTTCTGTCTCACAAGGGGTGTCAGAGAAATGCCCTCTTTCCCCCAGGGCTGCCCTCAGTGGAGGGATGGGCCCTGCAGCGGGGGGAAGCACCATCCCTTTTTGGAGATAGTTACCAGGGGAGCTGCCTCTGCTGCTCCAGCTTCCGCCTGTTGATCTCAGCCACACGCTTGAATATGTCCTGCCGTGCCTGATGCGGCTCCAGCCTTTTCAGGACCTGGGCAGCTCGTGGGGAAAGGTTGCTGCAACAACAGGGAAATGTCATCCCTCAGCCTCTGCGGAAGACCCTTCTGCCTCTCCCTGCCTCCAGCCCCTGTGCCCACCCGGTCCCCCGTCCACCCACCCTTTGACCCTGCGGTGAGGTTTGGGCCTTGGCTGTGGGGGTGACCCAGGCCATTCCCGTGTTAGGAGACATCAGAGGGTGTCCTACGCCACCCCAGGACGCAGGGACCGGGGTCCTGGACACCTCTGCGGGGTCACGGCTACGCGACGGCGCGCACATACTCAGGCTGGAGCCTTTTCAGCTGGGCTGCCGATGCCTTCTCCTCTTCTGGGAGAGGGTTTTCAGCCTTCCTCCGCCTCTTCTTGTCCTCCTTGCTCCTGGGCTGGGCTGGAGGGTGGGGAGCCCACAGGCCGCTAGTGCCGAGCTCCTGCCAAGGACAAGACGCTCTCAGCAAACCAGATGGGAAGCAGGGGTGCTGTTCCCAGGGGACCTCGTGGAAGGAGCCTGCGGCAGGACGTGGGGGCCCGGAGACTCACCACCACGTGCCCACAGGGAATTGTCAGGGTAGGACCAGGGGCTGGCTGCAGCTCCCAGCTGACCCTCCAGTTCCCCTCTGACACCGCTGACGGCACCATAAGCGAGGAGGAGGGAAGCGCCGCTGGCAGGGCAGGAACTGCCAAGGAGCTCTCCACCAGGTTCACCAGAGCAGACTACGCCGTCTGCACCAGGTTCACCGGAGCAGACCACGCCGTCTCCACCAGGTTCACCAGGGCAGACGACATGATCTCCACTGGGTTTACCAGGGAGACGACATGATCCAAGAAGCCGCCTCGCCTCCCCCTTTCCCCCGAGCACCAGCGCTCACGGCCTCCGGCTGCCTCTCCAGCACCCGACAGCCCAGCACGGGGCACTCACCAGCACCCTGCCCTCTCCTGACAAGGAGCCCCTTTGCTGCTTGTTCTCGGCCTGTTCCAGCCACCACCAAAAACCACCGCAGAGGCAGGACAAAGACATCGCCGGCGTAGCGGTGACTGCTTTCAAATAAGCTCTGAACAGACGTCCCCTGCTGCCTGTGGTATACTTTTCTTTCTCTAATGGTGGCCAGAAGCAGATCCCTCTGAGTACGGGAAGGGTCTTCCCCCAGGCTCAGACGTTTCTCAGAGGACAAGGATTATGCAAGAAAACCACAAAATGCCCTTTGGCAGGCGACGAGAACAGTGGTTCCCCAGCACCTGCACGCTGATTCTACTGGAAGAGGATTGGGACTGCTGAGGAAACGGCAATTAGGCTTAGGTTGCTCTTTTGGGTGTAGAAAGGGAGGGACAAAGGTGGGGAACAGGTTGAGCGGAAACAGAGAAAATGGTGAGGAAGATATAAAAAGAAACGAAAATGTCTTGGGGGGTCTTCCAAAAGGGGTGTCTCCCGATGGCAGAAGTGTGGGTGCCCGTGGACGGTGGAGAGGCTGTCCTGTGGACCCAAGCCTGTGGTGACCCCCTTGGACAACCCACCGGACCCTCCATCAGGTCTGCGCCTGAAAGGCTTGCTGGAGCAGGTGGAGAGAATTGCACCCAGGAATAAGTAGTGGGGAAGGGGTATAAAATTGTGATTTGGTGCTAGCTGGGTGTGATTCAGAAGAGTCAGAGTGCTAGTTAGCAGTTCTACAGTTGGGTGTTCCCCGAGGTTAACCATTTAATTGCTTTATGGTTTTCTTGCAGAGTAAAGCCAAACCAATAGGCGCTGTCGTCAGCAGGAGCAGAGAGGCCTCGAGCCTGCTGCCTAACGGGGCAGCGTGGGCCCTGTAGCAGGCAGCACAAGGCAGGGGCGCTGGACCCCTGCCCTCGTCACGGCTGACGGCTGCTTTTGCCCCTCGGGTCCTGCTGCCAACCTCTCCCCCCCGGGGGGGAGCAGGCAAACCCCTGCCCTCAGCTGGTGTCAGTCCTGCTCCCACCCCCTGGAGACCCGCTGTCCGCAGTGCCCAATGGAGAGGGTGGCTGCGGCTCCCGGCGGCGTCAATCGCTGCCCGTACCTTGGGCGGCTGCGGGTGCTCCCCCGCCGACCAGGCTTCCCACGCGGCCCATTCTGCCTGTGCTTTCTGTACCCGGTCCCTGTAGCTGGACCGTAGGTGCTCCGCCTCGTCCCACTGCTCAGACAGCTCCCAGACCCCCTGCGGAGCACAGAAACGTGACAGCAGGCAGGATTAGCCTCAGCTCCTGGCGGGGCTTCCTTCGGGTCTGAGCCCCGCTCCTGCCCCTCGCCGGTCGGTCAGCAGCCTTTGCCCCTCCCAGACCAGGGGCCCTGGCGTCATCCCAGCTCCTCAACTCATGGCAATCACCGTTGAGCAGCCAAAGACCTCAACTGTCAATGACCTGGAAAGGATTTGTACATTGCCCATAGCCCCTGGCCAGAACAAAGTGTTTCACGGCAAGCCAGGGGCAATGACAGACGGGAAGGGTGTGCAGCACCTTCTCTCTCGTGAAGAAGAGCTGAAGGAGGTAACAGACAGGTTAGAACGAACGCACGCCGAGGGATCTTTTCAGCATCGCTCTCCACACAAAGAGGCTTTTGCAGAGTCTCAGACAGCACAGGGATCCCAGCCAGGCAGAGCACGTACCTGCAGCGCTCTCTTGCAGGCTTCAGAGGATGGGAGTGCTGAGGTGGGCCTGGCTGGAGGCGCTGGCTCCTGCCTGCCTGCCTCCTTCTTCCTGCGGGAGCTGCCTGGACGCAGGGGGTACACGCTGCAAAGAGACACCAGGAGGAGTCGGCATGAGCGCAGGGGAGTTTGGTCTCCACCCCGCGCCCACCAGCTGCGCCTGTCCCTGCGGCGGACGGCGGTCCTGCGGAGAACAGGTGTGTTGGACCAGCGGTGCTCACGCCAACCACGACTGCCCCAGGCCAGCACACTCGGCTGTGGCACGACGGGCCCTCGCTAACGCTCGGGATGCCCACGTCCAGCCCCTCTTGGCAGAACGAGGAGAGGAGCAGTGTCTGTGCAGTGACGAGTTCCCAGAGACACCGTCACGCCCCGACGGGGCTTTACATCAGCTTCTCCTCCGTGGTCCCAAACACAGCGTGTTTATGGACGGAAAACAGATTGTTGCTGGGGTCGCAGTGTGAAGTAGGAGAAAGCGATCCGGAAAGGGAGGAAGCCTGCCATTTCCCCATCCCTATGCTCTTCTTTGTTCCTGCCACAAAGATGGGATTTCACAGGAAAGAAGAGCCTGCAAGAAACTCTCTCATCGGGTATCAAAGCTCCCCAGGCTGGCAGAAGAACTGTCAGGAACGCTTCACAGTCCCTACGGCCGGCATCTCCAAAGGGGACGTCCCCTCTGCATGGGTGCCAGGGTCCCCTTCATCCCTTCCCTCACGGGTCTCACATGTGAGAGGGCTTCTTCTCCACGTCTTGCTGTCTTGACCCCCAGCTGGGCAGCACAGGCAGGGGAAGCCCCTCCCGCCGCTTCAGCAGCTTGCCAGGATCCCCCTCTGGAACTGGGAAAGGAGGAAGCTCTTCAGAGCAGCCCTGTGGGGAGCGCTTTTTAACCAGGCCACGGTCCCCCAGCGTGGGGCAGGGCCCCCGGACAGCAGGGACCCGTTCCCGTACCTCTGCTGATCCTGCGCTTCTCCGCAGCCTTCTGGTGCCGGGTGGAGCTGGGGGAGGAAGCCTTGGCCTTCGCTTTGCTGCTCACGGTCAGCTGGAGCCTGGAACACAAATGGCAGTGGGGGCTTGAAGAAGGGCGACCCCCTGCCCCCTGCAGCTTCCCAGCACTGCTCCTCCACCCTCTCGCCCAGGGCCTTGCATCCCTTTTCCTTGGTGTCCATGCATGGGGTTTTTGGCAATCTCCCCCCAAAACCATAAAATGGAGCCAAAATTCCTCTCCGTCTGCATTCTGCTCTCTCTGACGGGAAATACGGCCGGCCGGCCGGCCATGAGAAACACGATCACGATGCCCGCTCACTCCAGGCAGAGACACGCGTAGCCCAAACGCAGCATTAATTAACCAGGGACCTGTCACTTCAGGATTAATCCCTGATGCGATGCTGCGCATCAAGCCCCGGCAGTGCACGTCTGAGCCGGAGCTGGGAAGCCGCCCGCTCGGTCAGCCGAGGGCTGCAGAGGAACCCCACTCACCTCGGGAACGCGTTGCCAGGAATTGCCTGCACCCCCGAGCGGTGGTCGCTCCACCGGAGACAGCCGGATCTGGCATCCACAGCCTCTGCAAAGCGACGCAGATCTGTTAGCAGGTTGCCAGGGCACTTTTCTCGTGGCTCCCAAAGGAACCAGACCTGTCTCCCGCTCCAAAAGAAAGCCACCTCTCCAAACCCCTCTTGAAAATCCTCCTCCGTGAGCATCAGCCCTTGCTCTGCTCTGCTCTGCTCTGCTCTGCTCTGCTCTGCTCTGCTGTGGAGAAGCTGCACAGCAAGCACTGAGAGTGCGCAATAACACTGCCGGGCTTTTTGCACGGCCCAGGACCCAGAGACTCAGAAGAAATGAATGCTCTTTGCTAATGGAGGAGTCAGTGGCCTGCCACGTCCGGGCTGGCCAACGGCGACCCAGCTGTTCACCCTTCAGTTGGACTCCCAAAGAAGCCGGAACAGCCCTCAAAACCTGAGGGACTTACGCTGTGAAGCAGCGCAATTGGGCTGGCAGTGCTCTCCAGCCCTGTGATGCAGTGGGAATAGAACTGCATGCAGAGGAAGTTGCCTTTGCAGGCCAGGATGCCGATGTCCTGGAAGGCGAAGGCGAAGCGCTTCCCGTTCCTCAGCTGGAAGGAGTACAGCAGAATGGTCTCCCGCACGCAGTTCTCCACCATGCGCCGCGGGAAGCCGCTGGCTCGCGAGAGCTGCTGGAAGTTCAGCGGCTCGACCTTGACGTCGTCTGCAAGGAGGAGGAAGAGCGTCACTGCCACTGCAGGCCAAATTTCCGTGCAAGACTCGTACAACAAAATGCCACAGGAAAGGTCGTTTGTAGAAACGGGCCCTGGGGAGTGGTTTGTTTTGGGGGAGCTCAGGTGTCCCCCGACCTCTGGAGGCAATTCTCTGCTTCTCCCAGCCCTTTCCAAGGAGCAGGGAGCACGCACCCCGCCCGGACGCAGAGCAGGGAAGCAGAGGGTGGCCGCTGCCTTCTCCTCACCAGGGATAATCTCTGTGGGGCACGCGAGCCCCTCCAGCCAGAACTTGTCGATGGCCAGCTGGAAGATGGGTCTGCGCACCACAAACACCTCCCGTGTGCCGAAGAGATGCTTTTGGACCATAGCGAAGGTCCCGAGTCCCGCCACCACGACACCCTGCAGAGGAAAATGACACAAAGGCTGATGAGGGAGTACATCACACTTGCTTCTGCCGCTCCTTCCTCCTCAGGGGGAGGACTCCTCACACTCTTCCCCTCCTCCACCGTGGGGTCCCTCTCACGGGGGTCAGCCCTCCACGAGCTTCTCCAACGCAAGTCCTGTGCACGGGCTGCAGTCCTCCATGAACTGCTCCAGCGTGGGCTTTCCCACGGAGTCACGGCCTTCTTCGGACCCAGCCACCTGCTGCAGCGTGGGGTCCTCCACGGGGCTGCAGGGCAATCTCTGCTCCACCATTAACCTCCATGGGCTGCAGGGAGACAGCCTGCTGTCTCACCACGGGCTGCAGGGGAATCTCTGCTCCTGCTCGCCATACCTACCTACCTACCTACTGACTCAGTGGAAATGAGCTGGATCGCAACAGAAGTGACACTGCCCGGCCCAGTCACACATATTAGACCACAAATGGTGGTTACAAGGCAGAAAACACAACACAAACCACCAGAACAGCAAGAAAACAAACAGAAGACACATCGTACAAAAACCAAAGGCCCCTATCCAAACTCCAGAAAGACCAACAAGCGAAAAAAGGACTCGCCAAAAAAAGACCACCCAGAACAAAAGATAAGGCAAAACCAACCTAACCCCAGGAACCCAGGGCCAACTAACCCAGACCCCATCCATAACAGTAACACGCTCTAATCCTAACTCGCTTAAACTCTGGCATCCAATAACCCTAGCACCCCACAACCCTAGCACGCTGTAGCCCTAAGATATCAAAACACTGAACACAGGCTCCCTGGAGATCTCCACCTGGGCGTTGAGGTGGCCCCAGATCTCAGACATCACAACTCTGAAGTGGGAGTGGGACAGAGCCACCGGGATGTCACCAGCATCCACCTTCACATCACACGTCACAGCCTGAAAAAGTGCCCAGGCTAAACACTCACGGGGAGGAAGTGTGAGGCACTGGGAGCCTTGTAAATGGCCAGCCATGACCACGGGGCTTCAGCTCATCATTTCTGTGTTGGAGCCACCAGGCAGATGACCCCGTCCCCCCGTGAGACCCCTCGGGGCAGCCGTACCCAGCGTCGGGTGGCTGGATACGGCCTTTGCTCTATGGGGAGGCGCGTCCTGGGAGCAGGATCTCTCACGGGGGCACTGGGAAACCCTCGTCAGGCCTGGATGCCCGAGAAACATCTCTGCGCTGCTCCGTATCTCACCAAAAGCCAAAGGTGGAGGAAGGCTGCTTTGGTGGCCGCCAAGAGAACCTGCTCACCTCTCCCCTTCCCTCTCCCTTCTTTCTTCCTCTCACCCTTCCCCCTCTGTCCCTCTGTCCTGCTCCCTGTCCCATTCCTCTGTCGCTCTGCTCTCCTCCTGCCTCTTCTGTCTCTCTGCCCCCCCGTCCCACTCCCTCGCCCTGCCCGTGTCAGTCCGTCCCTCTGTCCTCCTTCCTGCCCCTCTTCTCTCTCTGTCCCTCTCCCCTGCTGCTTATCACTACTGTTCTTCCTGCACCCCCCTGCGCCCTTCCCCTCCATCTCCTTCCCGCTCCATCCCTCTGCCTGCTCCTCACCAGCCCTTTTCTTTTCGCCACTCCCTGCCCAGCTCCCCCCTGCTCTCTCAGTCCCTCTGCCCTGCTCCCGCTCCTCTCCGGCCACCCCACCGCCCTGGCCCACCGCTCTCTGCCGCTCTGTCCCTCTCCCTTCCTCCTCCCGGCTCCACCAAGGCTCTGGGACCGGGGCCGGGGCAGCCCCGGGCAGGCGGCCATGGGGCCTGCGGAGGGGCGGGGCCGGGCCGGCGGACGGTGTCCCCGCAGGGTCAGACAGCAGGAAGGCACGCCCCACGGCATGCCGGGAGAAGGCGTGCCCCAGGGCCTGCTGGGAGCTGTAGTCCTGGGGCAGCCATCTCCGTCTCGGGAGGTGCAGTCTCTGCGGCCCAGCTGCGGCCCGGCTGAGGTGAGGGCTGGGGCCGCCCGGGAGGCGAGGACAGGCAAGCGACTGGAGCTACAGAAGAGGAAGGGAGGAAAGGACAGACGGACAGGGCAAGAAGTGCCTGAACTGTAAAATTTGCCTGGCAGGGCAGAGAGCGGGAGCTGCGGTGAGTCCCAGGCCCTGGGGGCCATGTCACCCCTCTTGCCCTTGGGCGCACCCCCCCCTTCCCCTCTGTGTAATTTTTTTCGCTTCCCCGTAACTCTCCTGTCTATCATTGCGTTCTGCTCCCTGTCCCTCTCTTTTCCCCAAGGCCCCCTTTCTCTGTCGCTCTACCTGTCCCTTCCGTTGTCTTGCTGTCCCTATCTCCGGCTTCCTGTCCCTTTTTGTTTTCTTCCTCTGTCTCTGCCCTGCAGCACATAGCTGTTGTTTTCTTCTCTGTCTCTTTGTCCTGATCTGCATCCCTCTCTGTTTTTCACAGTCTCTCTGGCCCGTTCCCTGTCCTTCTTCGTCCCTCTCTGCCTGTGTGTCCCGCTCCCTGTCCTTGGTCCTTCTCTTCGCCTCTCCCTCCTTCCTTCTGCTTCTCTTTGTTTCTCTCTCTCTATCGCTCTGTCCTGCTCCCTGTCACTGTGGTTTTTCATTCTGTATCCCGCTGTCCCTGTCCTTCTTCCTGCCCATCTCTCCTCTCTCTCTCTCTCTCTCTGTGCTGCTCCCTGACCCTTCCCCTCCCGGCTTCCTCCATCTCTCTGCAGGGCTCCTGATACCTCTCTTTCTTTCTCCGTCCCTCTGTGCCGCTCACTGTCCCTGTTCTTCTCTTTCACTGTGGCGTTATTCTTGTTTGTCGCTCTGTTTTGGGCTCCCTGCCCCATCGTTTCTCACTACATCCCTCTGTCCTGCTCCCTGCCCCTATTCTTTTCTACTCCCTCTCCGTCCTGCTGCCCACCCCGGACTTTTTTTGCGATCTCTATCCTGCCTGCAGTCCTTATTTTTCTTTCTCTCTCCTGCTCCCTCTCCCTCTTTCTGCCTCTCTTCCTCTTTCCCTGCTGCTGCTTTCTCCACCTCTGTCCTGCTCCCTGCCTCTTTTTTCCTCTCACTGTCCCTCTGTCCTCCTTCCTGTCCCCATCTTCTCTGTCTTTAGTCCTCTGTCTTGCTGCCTGTCCCACCGTTTCTTGCTACGCCCCTCTGTCCGGCTGGCTCTCCCTTTTATTTGTGCTCTCTTCCTCCTTCCTGCTTCTCAGCCCTCTTTTCCTCTTTCTCTGTCTCTGTCCTCCAGCCCATTGCTGGTTTTTTTTTCCTTCTCGGTCTCTTCATCAGGATCTGACCCTCTCTTTATTTCTCAGTCCCTTTGTTCTGTTCCCTGTCCTTCTTTTTCTCTCTCCATCTGTATGTCCTGCTCCCTGTCCCTGTCTTTCTCTACCCCCCCCCCTTCCTTCTTCCTCTCCTTCCTTCCCCATCTCTCTGCCCTGCTCCTTGTCCCCGCTTTTTCTTCCTTCATCTCTCTGCAGGTCTCCTTGTCCCTATTTCTCTTGATTTGCCTGTCTCTCTAGCCTTTTCCCTGCACCTTTCTTTCTCAGCTCCTCGGTCTTCTCCCTCGTCATATTTTTCTCTTTCTAGTCCTCTGTCCTTCTCCCCATCAGCTTAAACTGAATGACCAGGTGTCCCTGTGCTCTGGTATTTCCTTAGCATTGCCCTAGGGAAGATCTGTGTTTTTAGGGCTAGGCATCGTTTAAGAGCTGGTCTGCTTATGTAGGCGGCGGAGCTAGGTGTAGTTACAGCAGAGGTTATTCTCAGCTGGTGCTCTATGCATCTTGTTGAAACAGCAGGCTTGTGGGCCTTACTTTGAAGGAAGGTTTCTTGTGCTGCGCTTATTGCTCCTCGGGACACTGCACAGGAGTGGTGTTGGGGTCTGGAGGGATGGATGGGACCTGCTGTGATTCCTAGTACATGTGAACTGAACTTGTCCTAATGTACTTGAATGAAACCAGACTGACTGCATATGGTTTTCTTCCCAGCTCCAATTCCAACCAACGTGCTTGGCGCTAATGAACAAGAGACCGTGTGCTGTTTTCCAGGCGTCGGTGGCTGCAAATGAGCAGAGAACATCACGCACGTAGGTAATGGGGCAGGTGGTCCGTGATCAGGGATGGGTACTTGCATGACAGTGCTTTCATGAACGTTCTCTGGTCTTGCCACTTCAAAGCCCTTCCTTTTTCCGGAAATTTTGAGGTGGCATGTCTTATTCTGGGGTTCAGGCTGGAGCTGGACATAATGTTGAATGGCTGATATAAGGGGTTCTGTAAAATGTGAGAGAGAACCCTGGTTTTTTGTTGTTGTTTTCTAACACTGTCTGAACTTTGGTAGGCAAAAGGAAGAGTGGTTGCAAGAGCCTGTTTTTTGAGAGTAATGTGTTCCTGTAGCGTGCCTGTCTTTGTATGGTGAAGGTTTCCTACCTGAAGTATGATTTTGCTGGGCTGTGAGGCTGTATTGGAGTAGCAAAGGTGAGAAGCGTCATCTTGAAAGGTAATGAAGCTGTAGCAAAACTAGCGGGAAAAGCTAGTTTCTTCCTAGGATGCTGCCTGACAAAAAGAGTAGCAAGTAAAGGCACTTGCAATTGGCTTTTTTATGCAGTCTTCATAGGGAGCTTGTGGTATTGATTGATTTCTGGGAAGCAGGGCAGCAGTGAGGAAAGAAAACTGGGGCTTGTCTAAACGGCTTCTTCACCACAGGCAGGGTTCGAGCATTTGCGCTAGAACAGCTCTTTATTACAGTTGATGAATGCAGAAGATGAGCTCTCTGTAAGGGAAGTTTCAGTAGAAGTAAGGCTAGATTTGCTAACTTGGGTCCTCTGTATCCGTTGCAAATAAGAGATGCCTTGGCAGTGTTTACATCTCGGGTGCATGCCGGTGTGTTCGTGCAGGCCGTCGAGGTCTTTTCAGGGGTACTTCTGGACTGCAGGTCACGTGCCTGAGTGGTACCGCATCCCAGGATGAGCCAGCTCCTGTCGACAGCTTTAGCTCGGAGGATGTGACAGAATGGAAACCATCTTTGTGGCGGACCCCAAACGTCAAAGGTGCGGACATCCCCCTGGCCCGGAGATGTGGGGAGTTTTGCCAGCAGCCCGGTAAGATTTCTGTTTCCTGCTGTAATGATTCTCCAGATGGATTTAACAAACGGTTGCCTTTCTGCTTGCTGTGGCTACGTGCAGAAGGGCCCCGTTGCTCGTTTGGATTTACCAGTGTAAGGGCTTTGCAGGAGAACTGGCTAAACCAGCTTTCTCTCTGTGGAGATCCCTGGCATTTGTGTAGAAAAGTAGAGGTTCAGTCAGTAAAGCTTATAGTGTAGTGCTGTGCTCAGACCATGGAGCTCTATCTACTGGAGACACTGTTCATTTGGACTCATTATTTTCTCAGCTAAGTCTTTCCGAGTCTTACAGACTTGAGCCCCTTGGGATCGTGACGTTGTAGTTCGAGTGCTCAAGTGGAAATGTTTGGTTTGCCGTCGCAAATCATCCAAGTCCAGGCTCCCCCCAGGCCCTTCCCTCTGTAGCCCAGGTGAGAGCAGAGTTGGGAACTGCCCCATCTTGCCAGAGGAGCAGAAACAAGAACCAGAGAAAGTCGTTGCTGCGTCCTTTCCTACTCACCTGCACTGCCCAGTCTTCCCCAACCTTGGAAAAAAGGTTCCTCTTCCGGTTACGGCAGGACTTTGTTAGCAGTTTCATACAGCTGGAGCAAAGGACAGCACAGGCCATTAGCAGATCCAGACCCGGGGCAGTCCAGGACAAAGGAGTTCCTAAAAGATATGCGGGCAAGGCCAAAGGAAACATCCCGCCTGTGATGAACCCGGGCTTGGTGGAGAGAAGGGAGACTGTAAGATGAGAGGAGGAAGGCTTTAGTCCTGGAGAGGTGGTTGTTACAGGAGGGTAAGAGAACCAAATAAGCGAAGCCTTTCAACAGGGAAAACAAACCTGTTTCCCTTGACCCACCCCTCCCTGCCCCCTTTTTCCTTATGAAGCTCTGCTTTGCCATGGCTGGGAGAGGGCTGCTTTTCTCACCAGTAGAAGCACCCGACTGGGCAGCGTTTGCCGGCGATTTTCCCATCTGGGCTCCCGGGAAAGCAAAACATCACACAAGAGTTCTTTACACATGCTTCAGGTTAGCTTACCAACTGCTTATAGGGCTAAAATACTTCATAATGACAGAATAGCGGTGATACTACAATTAATTAGCAAGTGCCTACTTTGTTTTTTGTTTTTTTTTTTCCCCTTTCTCCGTGGTTACGACTGGAACCAGGCTGGCAGGAGGAGGGCTAAGTTCTTTTTAAGATGATTTCGCAATGCACTTGCACAACCATTTGTGCTTAGAGATCTATTCTTTGGCACTACAAGGCACTGTATAGCTCGCCTCTATTAGTCTTGGAGGACAAAGGCCCCCAGGAAGGGAATTTCATGAGCTGGGCAGCTCAATCTCCCCCAGTTACAAAGGAGCTTTGAAATGCCATTGCTCGCAGGTGGCCTTTCATATGCTGTTCTTCCTCGGTCACCTGAACCACAATCCTGCTGAAGTCCCCACTTACACCTGTAAAGGGGCAAAACCTCCCGCAGAAGACAGCTGCTCTCCAGGTCCTCGTTATTATGTGGAGCCCTCCATGACCAGGGATGGGAAGTGTGTGGCTCCAGCCTATCCCATGTGTGGACTTGCCAAGAGAAACGCCGAGATCCTGCCTGGACCGAGTGAGTGACATTTCTCCAGCCGTTTGTTCAGACAGGACAAGCACGCTTGCGTGTTTGCCTGCGATAGTGGGGTACAAAAGGCTCGGCTCACCTCTTGAATGAGCTGTAGATGTTTTCAGACAGCTGGCACTTCTGCAGCTGTTAAGGAGAGCACTTCCTGGTGAAATTGCCTCCTTAGCTTGAGTAAAAGGCCAGAACTTCACTGCTTTTGTGCTGTTGTCCTCTGCCCTAGGTGATTGCTTCCCTGAGAAGTCCAACAGACACATCTATAGATGCCCGCCTGTGCAGTCCACGTCCTTCCGGCCCAGGGCCGTCAAAACCGACCCCCCTCCAGGTAAGTGACCGCTGGGAGATGCATAGCCTTGCAGCACGAGTGTCCTCTAGTGACCATCTGCAGGTGACCGGTTTCACCAGGGCTAGTTGAAAGCCTACGCAGCAGGACGCGACTGTCTCCTGACAGGCTTCCTTTATGTCCCAGGGGAGCTCGATGGTGATAACGCTCTTTTTAGCTTTGCCTGGGAGGCGGCGGGACCAAAGCCCGTGTGTCACAGCTTGTCTTGGTCTGGGAAGGCAGAGTGACATTGGCAGAGGTGCCTCCTCTCTGGCAGGAGGCTGCCGAGCTCTGGAGCAGGCATGCTCTGGTGGGGTCAGAGCAGGAGCCTTTGCTGTCCCCAGCAAGGGCTGCCCCGGGGAGTTCCCGTCAACCCGTCAGGGATGTTTTCTTCCTGGTTCTTGCAGGTACAGGTTTTCAACCAACCCAGCAAAGAGGTTTTCCAAGGAAGCTTCTCCAAGGAAAGTGCAGGGTTTAGCTCTGATTGCTCTCTGTGTGGATTGTGTCTGTCCTCAGCCAGACGGGCAGTAGCTTTCAGACAAGGAATGGGACTATTCAAGGGCAAAGTGAGCAGTTGGGATCCAAAGCCTGTTTTGTTTAAGGCAATCAGGTGAACATGTGTGGTTAGAGTTGTCTGCATCACTTACCCTTTTGACTGCAGTGCTCTCCTCCAGTCTGAATCTTGCAGTGTTTTTGCTGAGGCATAGAAATCAAATAGAGAAAGCAGATCTTCCTCACCCACACGCACCCCCTCCTCACGGCTCAAGGGGAACAAACAAAATCTCTGGGGGCACGTTGCTTTATGAACCGTGTACCAGGGGAGTTGTGTCCAGCGAATGGCGGACTCCAAACGTGGCTGCAGGTGCCTGGGGCTTGAGCAGCGTCACCTGGAAGGGGACAAGGGAAAAAGGACCTCTTGTGCCACTGACAGTCATACTGGCTGACCCTGGGTTGTCCTGTCCTGTCCTTTTGCAGGTTGCTATGTGTTTGTCTAATGACAGGAGCCACGAAGGATTTCCATTTCCATTAGGTACATTATTTTCAGAGTTACGTGATGTTCATTCCCCTATAATTCACTGATTTCCTCTGTAATACTCACTTCTCCTACTCGACTTCTGTCAGGTTTAAACCTCTGTAAGTTGAGGCTGCTCTTTGCAGCTGTGCATTTGTACTTGATTCTTCACAAATTTGAAAATTGAGGTTGTGCAGAGCTCAGCCTGTAGCCTGATTCGCTCAGGTTTCCTCCTGCTTTATAGCCAGTACCGCTATCGATTTGATAGCTGGGAGTGATCTGTTACTCGCAGGAGGTCTTGTACGTACTCCGATGAGCCTCTCTTTTCATCCCCCAAAGGACAAACTGGGTCACTATGCCTGCAGCCGAGCCATTTACGCCTTCTCATGTTCTGTAAACGTCTTTTTTCCCCAGTCCAGTCGTTGCAATTAACCCAGGATTTCCTAGCACAGCTCCTGTTTGGGTGCCCACATAATGCTCTAGGAGCTGGGTTACGAATTTATCCCCGTGGGCACGTTATCAAGGCATCAGTCCCCCATCACATACGGATTATAGACACGTAATCTCGGGAATGCTCATGGCTCGACCAGATCCTGCCAACTGTGAAGCTGTTAAGGGAAGTCAGGAGCGGCCGCCTCCTCCGGCAGCCCCGGCCCAGGACCCCCCTGCCCGGCTGCTGGAGCCCAGCCCGCTGCCCGGGGAGCCGGGGTCTCTGCCCCAGCTGAGGGACGCAGCTGCCGCTTTCCCCGGTGCAGGTTCAGTCAGCAGCAAAGCTGAGCTTGTGCCTGCGAGACACACGCACAGGACACACACAGGACACTGACACGGGCGGTCACACAGCCTGCCACCGACAAGGTGGTGCCTTCAGCAGCCCCTCCGTTCCCCCTCGCCCCAGGACCCACATCACACACGCTGACTCCTCCTGTGTGTGCTGGATCTGGTGTGTTGGTGGCACATCTGAGTGTTACAGCTCAGGGCTATCGCTGTCTCTGTGATGGGAAGACCATTAGGTGCAGAGGCTTTGTTCTCCTGCAGCAGCACCTGCTGCTTCGGGAGCAGGTGATCAGCGTTGTGAGCACAGGATGGCGAAGAAACTCCTCCTGCACTCAGACCCACTCACCCCGGTGTGTGTTTTCAGACTGCTCGCACGATGCCTGCTTTCTTTTGTTAGTTCAGACCCAGCCTGGGGCTCCCAGCTGCCCCCTTGGTGACCAGGACTCCCCGTAGGAGAGCAAGAGGACATCTGGAGTCACTGGAGGGATCCAGGGAGAGGCTGACCCGAAGAAACCCTGGTTGGGCAAGGCATCATCAAAAAAACCCGCATGGTCAAACGTGCCAAAGGCACGTCACTAGTAAGGGAGACTGAGAGTTGGCTCATTGTTTGGAGATCTGATTAGGAGGATATTAACTGACGATCTTCGTAAGAGCAACCTGTGGCAGAGCTCGGACAGGGAGCGAGATTACCATGCTTAGTCTTACCCCTCCGGAGTATTAAACACATTTCCTTGAAACGCTTTCCCAAAATAGCAAGACGTGGCTTTCTGAAATAGCTGTTTTCCTAGGAGCTGCGTCTGAGCTGAGCCAGATGCGAGAGTCTTGCCTGCTGTTAGTCACTGAGGCTGACGACAAGTCACCCAGCAGTTTTGGCAAGGACAGAACAAGATCAATACGTGTGCTCCTCTGTGCTGATTTTAATGTCTGGAAAGTGTCTTGCGTACATTGATCTTCAGGTTTTGCAGGCTGTAGGTCTGGCAGGACCTATTGTGTCGTTAAGGTGATGGTACTAGCAAACCTGTAGGCATCTGTGTAGGGCATTTTGGATTTCATATAATTTGCACGAGTACTTGACCAGGTTATGTTCTGTTGAGTTACGGTAGTTACAGTGTCACCAGAAGAAAGTGAAGACAAAGAAGATGAAGATGGCAAAGATACCCAAAAGCATTATAACCTTTGACAGCAGAAACGTGTCATTTACAGTTTATATTAACACCTTTCCTTCAACGTACTGTTCTTTTCAAAGATTTACAGAGGACGTTTTGCTATTCCCATATGAGAACTGAGTGATACGCTCTCCGCTGAGACGTGAAAAAAATGACCAATGTATCCTGGAAAGAAGAGTAATTACACAGACTCGATAGTCTTACTCTTGTAGTTTTCAGTGCTCCTTAAAAAGCAGGTGTGTGTTTTTTCAGTTGTGCTGTGCAGGGATTTAAAAACAAAGAAAATAACCTTGAAATGTCCTCTGAAATCAGAGGTGGGTGAGACACGTCACCTTTTCTGCCTCTTCCGCGATCCTGCTTTCTCTTGAAACTTGCTTGTATCATTATTCTAAATACTTTGTGCTTACAGCTGGGAAGGGGCTTTCCAAAATCCTACTGGAAGGAGCCAGATGTGGCCACCCCCGGCACGGCCTCAGGGTCTGCTGCCAGCCTGCCTTGAAATCAGCTCTTCCCAGCTGGACATTGCCCAGGAGTAACTCTGAGTGTTGCTGTTCTCCTTCAGGAAGCACGATACACACCAAGCGCACCCAGAGCTGCGCCTGTGCCGGGAGAAGACTTCAGGCGCTGCTGGGGCTGATGGTGACAGTTCCCACCAGCTGTCCAGCTCAGGAAGATGCAGGTAAGATGCCACAGAGGGGGCACCGACTTGTCATCACTTCTCTTGCAGGAACAGGATTTGACAGCAGAAGGGAGGCAGGACGAAAGGGCCTTTGAGATCACAAGTACATCAGACAGCTGGCGCAGTCACGATGAGAGCAGAGGGAGAAGAGAGATGCAGGTGACCTGGCTGGGAGAATACTTCCGAGGTAACATCTGCCACACAAACACAGGGACAGAGAGAGGCATTGGGAGGTCGTGGAGCGGGTGAGAAAGGCGCGTGGGAGTGAGGAGAGCACGGGGAGGTGGGAGACAGAGATGGAGATGGAGGGGAAAAAGCCGGGGTGTTCACTTTATACCGCTGTTATATATCCACGTAAGTAATCTGTCATCAGTATATCTGCTGCTATTTCTAGGATAAGTTCCCTCTGTAACGATAAGTTTGTAGTAACCTGCAGCAGTATACACCTCCTTGGTTGTTGGTGTTATATTGATTATCGCTAAAAGATTGGTTGTTGCTGTATGGTTGATTGCTGCTCTTGTCCCAAAAATCAGGACTCTTTCACCCGGTGTGCGGAAAAGCCGATTAACATACAGAGTCGAGATATTTGTTTATTTCATGTCTGCGCAGAGACGGGTGCGAGGTGGTAACTCCACAAAGCTAGCACACCTGGTTAGCGCACGGTAAAGCATTTTATACGTTTCGAGCAACAGTTATCAGTACTTTTATGGTTTCGCTGAGTTACCCTCGTTCCTATTGGTTCTCGCAAGCCTCACCTCCACTTAAAGTCGCAGCATGCTCCTTTTTTACTGCGTGTGTTCTGTGAGGAAGGGGTTTCCGTTGGTAGGGGGCTCTGCCCACCCGAGGGTGGGTTTTCTATCACGTTACTTAGGATAGTTCACTCACAGTTCAAGTAGCTCTTTGGTTGCCCTTGTGCTTGTGGGAATCCATAAGGAGTTTTGCGAGCAGCCTTGAGCAATTAGACATAGCCTTGAAAGACATAGAATAAGGGAGTAAATAAGTGATAAAGCAGGTGTGCAGAAAAGGAGCAGAAGACTGAAATAACTTGGAAAACAGATAAGAGACCGAAGCCAGAAGACGTGTGCCTTGCTCGACAGCACCAATCAGAAGCTTAGCTGCGGCGCGTGAACAGAAAGCATTAACTAATCATGGAACAAGCCTCAGCGCGTGGACAGCTAATGAATCTATATAAGTACTAATTTGTAAACAATAAAGGCCTTTGGTTTTACCCGCATCAGAGCCGCAATTACCATCCCTACGACGTGTCTGAGTGCTATCGACGAGAGCTGCTGCTGAAGAAGGTGGGGCTGGTTTCCTCGTCCTCCCTCCGACCATGGTGGTTTCCTGACCACTCCCTTCCCCATCCTGCCCTGCCGTTGAGCACCTTTATTCCTCACCCAGCTTAGAAAGCAGAAAAAATGTCCCAGGAGGACACTACAGTTGGCAGTTTGGCCAGAGACCAACGTTTCTGTGAATGCAGAAAAGAGGCCAAGCCACGCTTGAGAAGGAGAAAGTAGGGTTTCCTGTGTGGAGTCTTCCCTAGGCCTGCTGGTAGGAGTAACAACCAGCCAGAGAGCCCAGGGCAGTGCTCGGGCATTTCTCAGCTGTTGGCAATTCTTGGGCCTTCTCAGGGTCTGGGCGGTTTCCGCTGTGTCCTGCACCTTGCAGCTCCTGGAGAGGAGGGAGCGGGGCACCATCCAGAGTGCAAGGCTCTTCTCCAAAGCTTTCCTGCGTGCCCCATCTTGGCCCTTGGAGCAGCAAGACTGGAAAGGCCACAGATCACCCTTAGTCAAGTCCATACAAGCCTTCCCTCCCTTCTCCCATCTGAAAGATGCCTGGTTTTTCTTTCTTGCCTGCCTTTGTTTTCAGACTGTCAGGCTCATGGGCATGGGTACTGTGCACATTGTGGAAAACTTCTGGTACGGAAACATGCAGGGTTTCAAGGCTGAGAGACCCGTGTTCAACCTGAACAAGCCATTTTTTGTGGGGAGCAAGCTGTGCAATGAAAACAGATTGTGGCCTTGTAAGATGAGACCTTCAGACCTGTGCTTCCCCCTGTGTCACACCTGGGGTCCCTGCCACCAGCTCTGCAGCCCTCCAAGGGCTCTCTGGGTGTCATGGTGTGCTGACTGCTGTTGGAGAGCACTCTCTTGGAGGTGTTCCTGCGAATCACTTGGCAACGATGAAGCTGATGCTCCCCATTAATGCCGCTCCATGCCTTGGAAAGGCGAGCACCAGCGTTCCTGCTCACTCCTGCAGCTGGCTGGTAGATTAAAAGGGGTTGGAGTGAGCTGTAGCTCGGTTGGCAGCAGGGATGAGAGGGTTAGCATGCCCCAAGCGGCCAGGCATGGCTCTGCTGTGACATTGGTGGTAGCTGTGGGGCACCACGGGGTTGGGAGTGTGTCAGGTATGGTCCTTCCCCTTGGATGCCCCCCTCTCCCCCTTGATAGGGGCAGCAGTCTGCATGGGGACAGGGCTCCAGCCCACAAAGGCAGGGCATTTGCTGCTGAATGAAGAGTTGGTGTGGCGGGAGGAGAGTTGGTGGGCTCTTGAGGGGCCGTTGTGCTGACAGGTGATGTGAGTCCACTGAAGGGCTGATCAAGTGACTTTGTTGTTGGGTGGTTTGTTTGCAGAGGATTTAGAAGTTGACGAGGTGATCTATGCTGAGGTCGCCTTGCGCCTCCACATTCCCAAGGCGAAGGTCTTGAAGTGCATCGAGGCGACCATGAAAGTCTTTGCTTGGGCCTTGTCTGAATGGAAGAACTTCGACTTTGTGTTCAAGAACATCGGCATCCTGGTGTGCCGAGAAGGGAGCGTGATCATGAGGTTCTTTGAAGACCTGCTCCGAGACGTGGATAAAACAGGGAAGCTGGCAAACGCTTTCCTCCAAGTGAGTTTGGCACATTTTCAGTGCACCCTCTATCCTCTTGCAATGGGGTCAAAGCTGTGGCCTTGGGCAGGCTTTCCACAGTGCTTGTGGCTGGGCCTGCCCTCCTGCTCCCAGGAAGCCATGCCTCAGGGGCCGAGCTCAGGCAAGGCCAGGCCCCTGGTGTGCCCTGTGCTTTGGCTCCTGCAGAGGCGCCGCCAGCGCGGCCTTGCCACCCCAAAAGGCCAAGGTGGCGGAGAGGCTCGTAGCTTTGGGCAGGACGCGGAGGCACAGGCACAGGGTGGTGGAGAGGCAGCTGGGGTTGTGGGTGGCAGAGAGGTTTTCTGCCCTTGTGAGCAACGAGTAAATTCCCTGGGGATCCCCTGCCATGTCTCTGTCCCTGTTGCAGACGCCAAGGCTGAGACACTTGATCGTAGCCCGCAAAGAAATGGCCGTTTTCCGGATGCCTCCTGGAGGCGTCTTCGTGTTCCCACAGTGAGTATGTTTGCTTCTGGACAGGCCAAGCGTGCAGCTTCTCAGCCAGCCCCTCTCTGATGGAGCCCCGCAGAGCTGCCTAGGTCTCCTCCTGAAGCTGGGTGGGAATAACTCTGCCCAAGCAGTGCTTCTGCGTGAAGTCCATGGCCACTCTTGCTTCTTTGGGAAGTGGGGTGTCTTCAGGCAGAGGCCCAGGGAAGAGGGCCTGCTTTACCTTCCCACCCTGTGTGGGAACTGCCCTGGAGTCGCAGTTAGGGACCATTGTGTAGAGAGCTTCATCGGCTCCTTCCCTTTCCTTTGAGTGAGACGGAGAAAAAACAGCCCCCAGAGCCCAGGATGTTCTTAGTTGCTGGGTGTTTGTTTTCCCCTGTAAAGCATCTCTGACAAGGTGCATCCCAGACCCCGTTGAGAGCAGCCCTATGGATGGAGGCTCTTCTGCCCATGCTGGCAATGGAGTGTTGTGCCACTCGGTGTCCTCGTGTGTGGTGCCAACCTGTTAGGTCTTCTCCTTTGGAAAACTGGATGGCTGTGAGCAGCTTCTTCCCGGAGGCTGCAATGGACTGTGCTGCCCTTATTCAAACCGGTGTCGCCTTCTTCTTTCCAGCTTTGTGCACGTAGATGGGAAGTCACAAGCATTGCCTGACAGCGCTTACCTACAAGGTACTGTAACAACGCGAAGATCCAGCGCCGAGCCCCAGGCAACTCTGTGTACATTCCCCTCCTAGGAACTGACGTCCTCCACGCCAAAGAGAATCCCCTCTCAAGCCCGCAATGTGTCCCAGCAGGCCCCCCTTTTTCCGAATGGGGAGCCAAGGAAGCAGTGGGACAGCAACACTCTGGGAGCAGCGCGGCCCTCAGGGAAGGGGACAGGGGTTGGACAGGAAGGCCAGCACGTCCTTCCTGTCCAAAGCGTTCCAGAGATGCAGTTGTGAGGAGCTTCCTCTTTTTCTTCTTCAGGGGGTCTTCCCGGCCGACGCTTCCTTTCTGATCGGCGTCTTCCTCCAATTCGGATGGGTGATGCGGAGGTGACAGCAGAAGAAAGGAAAAAGGCTGAGGCTGGAATGCAGAGAGGGAGGTGAGAGTCTTGGAGAGCTGGGTAACCCCATGCTCTTGGACACGTGTGAGGGAGCTGTTGCCCTTGGCCACGTTGCCTGTACTGGTACAGAGCGGTTATGAGCACGTGCACCAAGGACTTAGCTCTTCCTGCTGGGTGGGAAGTGTGTAGCAGGTGTTTTGGTGAGGGCACAGGCTGGGCTCATGAGCACAAGCCGGAGAAGACGCTCCCACTGTCCCCAGACAAAGTCCTCATGTGGTGTATTTGCAGTGTGCTGCCACCAATTGCGGGGGACTCTGCAAAGAAGGGCAGAGACGTCAAGGGGAAGGAAGCTCCTGAAGCCAGACTGCCTGCCCTCGACAGGCAGGGGAAATATGTCCCGGTAGGTGATACAGACTTGCGTAATGATGGTGTCCTATGTCCGTGCAGGAAGGCTGCATCTGCTCTGCGGATAGGGAGGCTGAAAGGATCCCTTTGGATGTGTTTGTTCTGGGACTTTTTGCGGCTCCTCCTTTCAGTCTTGCGAATGACTTCATCATTCTCCACTGTGCTTGCCAGGGGTCATTCCATGAACTGAATCTCCTTTATGTCTAGGTTTCTATAGGAAGTAGAGGGTTCACTGCCAAGCACTTTGGGGTAGAGAGGAGGAAACCAAACTGTCCATTGGCTTCATTGGCTGAGGGACGAAGCCCTTGATGTTGCCTTGGCTGGAGAAAGACAGAAATGACTGCGATGCCTCCTCTTTGTTTGCCTCGCACAACAGCTGCCCCCAGTGGCAAAGCACCGGAGCCCAGAGAAAGATGCTGCCTTCCATCCCGGAGCATTGGAAAGGAGGAGAAAGAAGACTCTGGTCCCTCTGGCAGGAGCGAGAGCTTCTCTCTCCCTTCAGGAAGCAGAGAAGACGAGCACACCGGCCCCTTGGCGGGGGAGACCACGGCCAGAGTAAGTGCGTGGCAGCACCCAGCAAGGCCAGGGAGAGTCGAGCAGATGGGACCACCACACTACGGGGTCAAGGAAGCCGAGCCCTGAGCCCTGAGGGATACTGCGCCTTGGATTTCCCCTGACTCGGGCATGCCCTGGGATAGCCCCTGGTGCCCCGTGTCTCTGGGCAGCCCCCAGCACGTGCCTGAAGCTCGTCCCGCATTGAAGGGGGCGGTGGGGGCCAAAGGGAACGTGGGTGCAGGGGTAGGAGCGGGCAGGGGCAGGCAGGGGCTGGGGCAGGCAGGGTCTCAGCCAGGGTGCAAGAGGGAATTTGTCCCTGCCGTTGCAGCGTCCGGCCACCACGAGCAAGACAGGTCCTCACAAATCTGGAGCCATACAGAGCCCGCCAGGAGGCATGGAAGAAGGCCGTGGAGGTCAACAGGTTGCAGGCAACGGCCCCAAAGCAATTCCCCTGGTAAATATCTCCAAGCAGAGGAGGCATTTTCCTGCGGCGGCACGTTCCTGCCTTGCCCGGGCAGCAGCACCCGGGAAGGACTGTCTGTCCTGACAGCTGGGTGGCAGGAGAGCAGCGGGGTCCTGAGGCTGTGCCCCTGAGTCAGACCTGCCTCCCAGCCCCAGGGAGATGTCCACAGGCAGAACAGGGGCAGAGGGGGACGCGGATGGGTTTCTCTGGGGTTTGGCCTGTCCTCTCCCAGGTCTCAGCCCCGGGCTGATGGGCCTGGCTCTGCAGGGCAGGGGATGTCTCGGAGACCACAGAAAGCCTCCAAGACCAGACCTGGTGGGCAGGAGGTCTCTGCCCTCCCCTCTGTACATCCAGCTGAACACCTTTTGGTTTCTCCTTCAGCTTTGTGAAGAAGATGGAGCTCTGAGACCCAATAAAAAGCAGGAGGACAGTGCAGCACTGTGTGGGATGTGAGCACAGTGCTGCCTCCCCTGCAGCAGCAGAGCCCTTAGCAGGCCGGGGCCTTTCCAAGCACTGTATTCCTCCTGGAGATGCCAAATAAAGACGCCGGGGGCCTGCTCCCAGCTGGAGTCACCAACCTGTGCCTGGCAGGACATTCCTTGGCAGGGCTTTGGAAAGGATGGTCTGTTAACGATCCCGTGTGCTGGCCCATCCTCATGCAGACGCCACCTGCGTGCACAGTGCCGTCCGTCCCCAGTACCCCTCAGAGTGACCGTGCACACGCAGCTCAGCCCAGTCTTGCCCAATGTGGGAGGTGAGCAGCTCAGGCGGGAGGAGAGGAGATGCGGGTGTGCAGGAAGGGGAGAGGAGGGGAGGGCAGTGCCCAGCAAGGTGGAGGGAGGGCATCTGAGCTGACAGGGATGGGCATCAAGGGTGTCTCAGCTTGCCTGGAGGGAAAGAAGGGACTCTGAGCCTCCAAGGAGGAGAAGGCAAGAGACCTGGAAGCTGCGGATGGGACTGAAGGGCATGTGCACAGAATCACAGATTGCTTGAGGTCGGAAGGGAGCTCTGTAGGTCATCTTGTCCGCCCCCCCCCACTCGCGCAGGGCCACCCAGAGCCGGTTTCTCAGGACCATGTCCAGATGGCATCTGAATATCTCCAAAGATGGAGACTCCACAACCTCCCTTGGCAACCTGTTCCAGTTTGTCCCAGCTGAGAGGTTTTGGTCTTGGTGTGCAGACACTTAGAGAGGTCAATACCTGGTTGGGTATCGGGCTCAGAGGTGGTGGGTAATGGGTCGTATCTGCCTGGAGGCTGGTGCCCTGGGTCTCCCAGGGCCTGCCCTGGGGCCTGTCCTTTCTAACACCTCTGTTGGTAACCAGGGGAGGTGACGAAGCACCCACCATGTGTCTCTGCTCCCAAGGAGACCGCAGCTCTGCCCCTCTGCACAGACTTGTTCCCCTTTTGGAGATCGCTGAAAATGCCCACAGATGAGCAGGGTCCCTGGCCAGGCTGGGGTCATTTCAGGGTCCTGGTCACCCCACAGAGAAGGCCACAAAACCTATTTAACCACATACAACCCCAGTCCGCTTGAAACTGAGACCTTGAAGCTTCTTGAAACTAAGACAGTGAGTATCAGGTACACGTTAATACAAGCAGCGCTGGTACTTCCTGTGGCAAGCATTTGGATGCTGGTCCAGTTCCTCTCTGTCACCCTAGAGATTGTTTCTGGCACCAGAATCTCAAGAGCTGCAGATGTCCCCTGGGCTCGTGTGGACGTGGAACCACCAGCAGTCCCTGACAGCAGGAAATTTGCCTGAGCCTTTCCGTATGCTTGGACACTGAGGGGCTACAGGGGTGGCTCCTGTCAGAAGCTGCTAGAAGCTTCCCCAGCTCCAAATCACACCCGCCTCTGGCCAAGGCTGAGCCAATCAGCGATGGCGGTAGCGCCTCTGTGATAACATATTTAAGAAGACTTATATTTAAGAAGACATATTTAAGACAAGACTGTTGAAAAAAAGACCTGCAGTGGAGAGAGGAGTGGGATGTGAGAGAAACAACCATGCAGACCCCAAAGTCAGTGAAGAAGGAGAGGCAGGAGGTGCGCCAGAGCAGAGATTCCCCTGCAGCCCATGGTGAGATGGCAGGCTGTCTCCCTGCAGCCCATGGAGGTTAACGGTGGAGCAGAGATTGCCCTGCAGCCCCGTGGAGGACCCCACGCTGCAGCAGGTGGCTGGGCCTGGAGAAGGCCGTGACTCCGTGGGAAAGCCCATGCTGGAGCAGTTCGTGGAGGACTGTAGCCCGTGCAAAGGACTTGCATTGGAGAAGCTCCTGTAGGGCTGACCCCCGTGGGAGGGACCCCACACTGGGGCGGGGGAATAGTGTGAGGAGTCCTCCCCCCGAGGAGGCAGGAGCGGCAGAAACGATGTGTGATGAACTGACCGCAACCCCCATTCCCGTCCCCCTGCGCTGCTGTCGGGGAAGGAGGTAGAGGAATCGGGAGCAAAGCTGAGCCCAGGAAGAAGGGAGGGGTGGTGGGAAGGTGTGTTTTTAAGATATGTTCTGTTTCTCATTATCCTACTCTGATTTGATTGGTAACAAATTAAATTGTTTTTTTTTTTTTCCCCAAAATCGAGTCTGTTTTGCCTGTGACCATAAGTGGTGAGTCATCCCTCCCTGTCCTTGTCTCGACCCACGAGCTTTTTGTTGTATTTTCTCCTCCCCATCCTGCCGGGGGGTGAGGAGTGAGCGGGCGGCTGCGTGGTGCTTTGTTGCCAGCTGGGCTTAAACCACTACAGATACAAAACCTGTGGGGGGGAAATGGACAGAAGCTGTTTGTCATGACAAAAACCTATTTAGGAAGGGATGAACCACAACAAGCCACCTGCCTGAAGAGATGCTACAAACCAAATG
>NW_026114027.1:0-34410 GCF_018139145.2 Gymnogyps californianus | reverse complement strand
ACACTGAAATGATGCTTAGTGCTCTAAAAAAGAGCATTTGGAAACTAAAATGAGTCTTTAGACCCTAACCATGAGCCTTTCTACCCTAAGAGAGGGATTTGGACCCTAAAACTCACCATTTGGACCCTCAAAATGCAGCGGTGTGTCAAAAAACGGAGGGAATGGACCATAAAACTGAGGCATTAGATGGTAGAATCTAACCTTTGGACACTACAAATGAGGCTTTGGGACATAAAAATGAAGCCTCGAGCCCCAAAACTGAGGGTTTAGGCCCTAAAAATGCAGCTTTGGACCCCAAAATGAGGGTTTGGAGCCTAAAATTGGGCCTCAGAAACTAAAGATGCGGCTTCGGGCCCTAAAATGAGGGTTTGGAGCCTAAAAGTAGGCCTCAGAAACTAAAGAGGCAGCTTTGGGCCCTAAAACAGAGTGTTTAGACCATAAAAATGAAGCTTTGGAGCCTCAAATGAGGCTTTGGAAGCCAAAAATAAGACTTTGGAAAGGAAAAATGAGGCTTTAGTCCCTTAGAAAAGGCTTTGAGCCTAAACATGAAGCTTTCAAACCTAAAAATGCAGCTTTGATCCCTAAAACAGAGGCTTTGTATCCAAAAACTGTGGCTTTGGGCTTGAAGACTGAGGCTTTGGAACTTAAAATGAGGCTTTGGGCCTCAAACGAGGAACACAAAAACAAGACTTTGGGAAGTAAAAAGGCGGCTTTGGGCCCTAAACCGCAGGGTTTGGACTATAAAACTGAGGCTTTGGAGCCTCAAATGAGGCTTTGGAAGCCCAGAATGAGGCTTTGGAAGGACGAAAGAGGCTTATGGCCCTAAAAGCGAGAGTTTAGACCCTAAAAATGAAGCTGTGGGCCCTAAAAAAGGCTGTGGGTTGTAAAAGAGGGGTTTGGACCCTATAAATGAGGCTTTTGACTTAAACCAGAGGCTTTAGGCCCTTCAAATACGTATTTGGACCTTCAAAATGAGACTTTGGGCCTTAAAAATGATGCTTTGGGCCCTTAAAATGAGTCTTTGAACCCTAAAAGCAGGCTTTGGAACTTCTAAATGAGGCTTTGAACCCTAAAAATGAGGTTTTGTACCTTAAAAATGACTATCTGGACCCTCAAATGGAGGCTTTGGGCCTTTAAAAATGATTCTTTCAGGCCAAAAACCGAGGCTTGCATCTTCAAAATGAAGGTGTCTGCATTGTCCAGGTGGCGCGGGATTTCACTGGGCTGGGGACAACGGAGTCGTGCCGGGACAGACCCCGGAGGAGGGGTCTCCCCAAGGGGTCCGGGGGCCTTGCCCTGCCCTCCCATTGCCCATGGGGATCCCAGCCACCCCTCCCACCATGGCGTGACCACCTCGGGCTGGTGCAAGGAACAGCCGGGACAGCCCTGGCCCCACCACCACGCCGGGCTTTGCCCCCGGTGTCCCACCACACTGGGACAGGGCCTAGGCAGGGCCGTGGGGGGAGAGCACAGGGGCTCATGGGGACACTGGGGGTGAGCAGGGTCGCTGCCAGGACATGAGCAGGACTATGGAGGGGGCGCGGGGTGATGAGTGGGGAATTCGGGACGCTGCACACGTGCGGTGTGGACGGTGTGCTGGGGTGCCCAGGAGTGGGGGTGCACATGTTGGCGCCACGGGGTGCGGGGGCCTTTATTCCCTCCTGCCTCTGTGAGCCATTCTGGGATCCCACGTGGGGTTTGTATAACCCCTGCAGACAGACCCACCGCCAGGCACAGGCCGGCACCTCCAGCTGGGAACTGCTCTTTATTTTGCATTTTTAGGTGGATTTTGGCAGCTGGGAAGCCTCCCAGCCCCTTTGCTCGCAGCTCCGCTGCCGCAGCCGCTGCTCCTGGCACCTTCCCCTCTGTTGCAGGACGAGCATCGAGCGCTAGGGAGGAAGACAGAAAAGGATGGGATGGGATGGGGTGGGGTGGGATGGGATGGGGTGGGGTGGGATGGGGTGGGCAGGGAGAAGAGAGAGAAAGCCTGCAGGCTTAGCTCAGGCCACCTGTGATGGGATCTGCTTGGGATGAAGCCTCAGGGTGGCTGTGAAGTGGGAGAGGCCCCTTGTGCCCAAGCCCAGGAGAAGGTCCCAGGTGCAGCTGGTCAGGCTGGGGCTGAGTCAGGTGGAGCCGAGACCTTGGGTGTCCCCAACAGGTATCCCCGCTCAGGGCAAGGCGTCTCGGGGGCCAGGACTTTGCAAGGGAAGGACAGACTCTCCGGCTTGGGAAGAGGGCAGCCAGCCATCAGAGGGGTCCCTCTGTCTTCAGCCACGTCCCACACGGAAAGCCAATCTGGGTGCCCAGCCAGAGCCCTTGGATGTCAGGGAGCTCCAGCCCAAAGCCACCCTCCAAAACCTGCTTCTGTCTCACAAGGGGTGTCAGAGAAATGCCCTCTTTCCCCCAGGGCTGCCCTCAGTGGAGGGATGGGCCCTGCAGCGGGGGGAAGCACCATCCCTTTTTGGAGATAGTTACCAGGGGAGCTGCCTCTGCTGCTCCAGCTTCCGCCTGTTGATCTCAGCCACACGCTTGAATATGTCCTGCCGTGCCTGATGCGGCTCCAGCCTTTTCAGGACCTGGGCAGCTCGTGGGGAAAGGTTGCTGCAACAACAGGGAAATGTCATCCCTCAGCCTCTGCGGAAGACCCTTCTGCCTCTCCCTGCCTCCAGCCCCTGTGCCCACCCGGTCCCCCGTCCACCCACCCTTTGACCCTGCGGTGAGGTTTGGGCCTTGGCTGTGGGGTGACCCAGGCCATTCCCGTGTTAGGAGACATCAGAGGGTGTCCTACGCCACCCCAGGACGCAGGGACCGGGGTCCTGGACACCTCTGCGGGGTCACGGCTACGCGACGGCGCGCACATACTCAGGCTGGAGCCTTTTCAGCTGGGCTGCCGATGCCTTCTCCTCTTCTGGGAGAGGGTTTTCAGCCTTCCTCCGCCTCTTCTTGTCCTCCTTGCTCCTGGGCTGGGCTGGAGGGTGGGGAGCCCACAGGCCGCTAGTGCCGAGCTCCTGCCAAGGACAAGACGCTCTCAGCAAACCAGATGGGAAGCAGGGGTGCTGTTCCCAGGGGACCTCGTGGAAGGAGCCTGCGGCAGGACGTGGGGGCCCGGAGACTCACCACCACGTGCCCACAGGGAATTGTCAGGGTAGGACCAGGGGCTGGCTGCAGCTCCCAGCTGACCCTCCAGTTCCCCTCTGACACCGCTGACGGCACCATAAGCGAGGAGGAGGGAAGCGCCGCTGGCAGGGCAGGAACTGCCAAGGAGCTCTCCACCAGGTTCACCAGAGCAGACTACGCCGTCTGCACCAGGTTCACCGGAGCAGACCACGCCGTCTCCACCAGGTTCACCAGGGCAGACGACATGATCTCCACTGGGTTTACCAGGGAGACGACATGATCCAAGAAGCCGCCTCGCCTCCCCCTTTCCCCCGAGCACCAGCGCTCACGGCCTCCGGCTGCCTCTCCAGCACCCGACAGCCCAGCACGGGGCACTCACCAGCACCCTGCCCTCTCCTGACAAGGAGCCCCTTTGCTGCTTGTTCTCGGCCTGTTCCAGCCACCACCAAAAACCACCGCAGAGGCAGGACAAAGACATCGCCGGCGTAGCGGTGACTGCTTTCAAATAAGCTCTGAACAGACGTCCCCTGCTGCCTGTGGTATACTTTTCTTTCTCTAATGGTGGCCAGAAGCAGATCCCTCTGAGTACGGGAAGGGTCTTCCCCCAGGCTCAGACGTTTCTCAGAGGACAAGGATTATGCAAGAAAACCACAAAATGCCCTTTGGCAGGCGACGAGAACAGTGGTTCCCCAGCACCTGCACGCTGATTCTACTGGAAGAGGATTGGGACTGCTGAGGAAACGGCAATTAGGCTTAGGTTGCTCTTTTGGGTGTAGAAAGGGAGGGACAAAGGTGGGGAACAGGTTGAGCGGAAACAGAGAAAATGGTGAGGAAGATATAAAAAGAAACGAAAATGTCTTGGGGGGTCTTCCAAAAGGGGTGTCTCCCGATGGCAGAAGTGTGGGTGCCCGTGGACGGTGGAGAGGCTGTCCTGTGGACCCAAGCCTGTGGTGACCCCCTTGGACAACCCACCGGACCCTCCATCAGGTCTGCGCCTGAAAGGCTTGCTGGAGCAGGTGGAGAGAATTGCACCCAGGAATAAGTAGTGGGGAAGGGGTATAAAATTGTGATTTGGTGCTAGCTGGGTGTGATTCAGAAGAGTCAGAGTGCTAGTTAGCAGTTCTACAGTTGGGTGTTCCCCGAGGTTAACCATTTAATTGCTTTATGGTTTTCTTGGCAGAGTAAAGCCAAACCAATAGGCGCTGTCGTCAGCAGGAGCAGAGAGGCCTCGAGCCTGCTGCCTAACGGGGCAGCGTGGGCCCTGTAGCAGGCAGCACAAGGCAGGGGCGCTGGACCCCTGCCCTCGTCACGGCTGACGGCTGCTTTTGCCCCTCGGGTCCTGCTGCCAACCTCCCCCCCGGGGGGGAGCAGGCAAACCCCTGCCCTCAGCTGGTGTCAGTCCTGCTCCCACCCCCTGGAGACCCGCTGTCCGCAGTGCCCAATGGAGAGGGTGGCTGCGGCTCCCGGCGGCGTCAATCGCTGCCCGTACCTTGGGCGGCTGCGGGTGCTCCCCCGCCGACCAGGCTTCCCACGCGGCCCATTCTGCCTGTGCTTTCTGTACCCGGTCCCTGTAGCTGGACCGTAGGTGCTCCGCCTCGTCCCACTGCTCAGACAGCTCCCAGACCCCCTGCGGAGCACAGAAACGTGACAGCAGGCAGGATTAGCCTCAGCTCCTGGCGGGGCTTCCTTCGGTCTGAGCCCCGCTCCTGCCCCTCGCCGGTCGGTCAGCAGCCTTTGCCCCTCCCAGACCAGGGGCCCTGGCGTCATCCCAGCTCCTCAACTCATGGCAATCACCGTTGAGCAGCCAAAGACCTCAACTGTCAATGACCTGGAAAGGATTTGTACATTGCCCATAGCCCCTGGCCAGAACAAAGTGTTTCACGGCAAGCCAGGGGCAATGACAGACGGGAAGGGTGTGCAGCACCTTCTCTCTCGTGAAGAAGAGCTGAAGGAGGTAACAGACAGGTTAGAACGAACGCACGCCGAGGGATCTTTTCAGCATCGCTCTCCACACAAAGAGGCTTTTGCAGAGTCTCAGACAGCACAGGGATCCCAGCCAGGCAGAGCACGTACCTGCAGCGCTCTCTTGCAGGCTTCAGAGGATGGGAGTGCTGAGGTGGGCCTGGCTGGAGGCGCTGGCTCCTGCCTGCCTGCCTCCTTCTTCCTGCGGGAGCTGCCTGGACGCAGGGGGTACACGCTGCAAAGAGACACCAGGAGGAGTCGGCATGAGCGCAGGGGAGTTTGGTCTCCACCCCGCGCCCACCAGCTGCGCCTGTCCCTGCGGCGGACGGCGGTCCTGCGGAGAACAGGTGTGTTGGACCAGCGGTGCTCACGCCAACCACGACTGCCCCAGGCCAGCACACTCGGCTGTGGCACGACGGGCCCTCGCTAACGCTCGGGATGCCCACGTCCAGCCTCTTGGCAGAACGAGGAGAGGAGCAGTGTCTGTGCAGTGACGAGTTCCCAGAGACACCGTCACGCCCGACGGGGCTTTACATCAGCTTCTCCTCCGTGGTCCCAAACACAGCGTGTTTATGGACGGAAAACAGATTGTTGCTGGGGTCGCAGTGTGAAGTAGGAGAAAGCGATCCGGAAAGGAGGAAGCCTGCCATTTCCCATCCTTATGCTCTTCTTTGTTCCTGCCACAAAGATGGGATTTCACAGGAAAGAAGAGCCTGCAAGAAACTCTCTCATCGGGTATCAAAGCTCCCAGGCTGGCAGAAGAACTGTCAGGACGCTTCACAGTCCCTACGGCCGCATCTCCAAAGGGGACGTCCCCTCTGCATGGGTGCCAGGGTCCCTTCATCCCTTCCCTCACGGGTCTCACATGTGAGAGGCTTCTTCTCCACGTCTTGCTGTCTTGACCCCCAGCTGGGCAGCACAGGCAGGGGAAGCCCCTCCCGCCGCTTCAGCAGCTTGCCAGATCCCCTCTGGAACTGGAAGGAGGAAGTCTCTTCAGAGCAGCCTGTGGGGAGCGCTTTTTAACCAGGCCAGGTCCCCCAGCGTGGGCAGGGCCCCCGGACAGCAGGGACCCGTTCCCGTACCTCTGCTGATCCTGCGCTTCTCCGCAGCCTTGTGGTGCCGGGTGGAGCTGGGGGAGGAAGCCTTGGCCTTCGCTTTGCTGCTCACGGTCAGCTGGAGCCTGGAACACAAATGGCAGTGGGGGCTTGAAGAAGGGCGACCCCCTGCCCCTGCAGCTTCCCAGCACTGCTCTCCACCCTCTCGCCCAGGGCCTTGCATCCTTTTCCTTGGTGTCCATGCATGGGGTTTTTGGCAATCTCCCCCCAAAACCATAAAATGGAGCCAAAATTCTCTCGTCTGCATTCTGCTCTCTCTGACGGGAAATACGGCCGGCGGCGGCATGAGAAACACGATCACGATGCCCGCTCACTCCAGCAGAGACACGCGTAGCCCAAACGCAGCATTAATTAACAGGGACCTGTCACTTCGGGATTAATCCCTGATGCGATGCTGCGCATCAAGCCCGCAGTGCACGTCTGAGCCGGAGCTGGGAAGCCGCCCGCTCGGTCAGCCGAGGGCTGCAGAGGAACCCACTCACCTCGGGACGCGTTGCCAGGAATCGCCTGCACCCCGAGCGGTGGTCGCTCCACCGGAGACAGCCGGATCTGGCATCCACAGCCTCTGCAAAGCGACGCAGATCTGTTAGCAGGTTGCCAGGGCACTTTTCTCGTGGCTCCCAAAGGAACCAGACTGTTCCCGCTCCAAAGAAAGCCACCTCTCCAAACCCCTCTTGAAAATCCTCCTCCGTGAGCATCAGCCCTGCTCTGCTCTGCTCTGCTCTGCTCTGCTCTGCTCTGCTCTGCTGTGGAGAAGCTGCACAGCAAGCACTGAGAGTGCGCAATAACACTGCCGGGCTTTTTGCACGGCCCAGGACCCAGAGACTCAGAAGAAATGAATGCTCTTTGCTAATGGAGGAGTCAGTGGCCTGCCACGTCCGGGCTGGCCAACGGCGACCCAGCTGTTCACCCTTCAGTTGGACTCCCAAAGAAGCCGGAACAGCCCTCAAAACCTGAGGGACTTACGCTGTGAAGCAGCGCAATTGGGCTGGCAGTGCTCTCCAGCCCTGTGATGCAGTGGGAATAGAACTGCATGCAGAGGAAGTTGCCTTTGCAGGCCAGGATGCCGATGTCCTGGAAGGCGAAGGCGAAGCGCTTCCCGTTCTCAGCTGGAAGGAGTACAGCAGAATGGTCTCCCGCACGCAGTTCTCCACCATGCGCCGCGGGAAGCCGCTGGCTCGCGAGAGCTGCTGGAAGTTCAGCGGCTCGACCTTGACGTCGTCTGCAAGGAGGAGGAAGAGCGTCACTGCCACTGCAGGCCAAATTTCCGTGCAAGACTCGTACAACAAAATGCCACAGGAAAGGTCGTTTGTAGAAACGGGCCCTGGGGAGTGGTTTGTTTTGGGGGAGCTCAGGTGTCCCCCGACTCTGGAGGCAATTCTCTGCTTCTCCCAGCCCTTTCCAAGGAGCAGGGAGCACGCACCCCGCCCGGACGCAGAGCAGGGAAGCAGAGGGTGGCCGCTGCCTTCTCCTCACCAGGATAATCTCTGTGGGGCACGCGAGCCCCTCCAGCCAGAACTTGTCGATGGCCAGCTGGAAGATGGGTCTGCGCACCACAAACACCTCCCGTGTGCCGAAGAGATGCTTTTGGACCATAGCGAAGGTCCCGAGTCCCGCCACCACGACACCCTGCAGAGGAAAATGACACAAAGGCTGATGAGGGAGTACATCACACTTGCTTCTGCCGCTCCTTCCTCCTCAGGGGGAGGACTCCTCACACTCTTCCCTCCTCCACCGTGGGGTCCCTCTCACGGGGGTCAGCCCTCCACGAGCTTCTCCAACGCAAGTCCTGTGCACGGGCTGCAGTCCTCCACGAACTGCTCCAGCGTGGGCTTTCCCACGGAGTCACGGCCTTCTTCGGACCCAGCCACCTGCTGCAGCGTGGGGTCCTCCACGGGGCTGCGGGGCAATCTCTGCTCCACCATTAACCTCCATGGGCTGCAGGGAGACAGCCTGCTGTCTCACCACGGGCTGCAGGGGAATCTCTGCTCCTGCTCGCCATACCTACCTACCTACCTACTGACTCAGTGGAAATGAGCTGGATCGCAACAGAAGTGACACTGCCCGGCCCAGTCACACATATTAGACCACAAATGTGGTTACAAGGCAGAAAACACAACACAAACCACCAGAACAGCAAGAAAACAAACAGAAGACACATCGTACAAAAACCAAAGGCCCCTATCCAAACTCCAGAAAGACCAACAAGCGAAAAAAGGACTCGCCAAAAAAAAGACCACCCAGAACAAAAGATAAGGCAAAACCAACCTAACCCCAGGAACCCAGGGCCAACTAACCCAGACCCCATCCATAACAGTAACACGCTCTAATCCTAACTCGCTTAAACTCTGGCATCCAATAACCCTAGCACCCCACAACCCTAGCACGCTGTAGCCCTAAGATATCAAAACACTGAACACAGGCTCCCTGGAGATCTCCACCTGGGCGTTGAGGTGGCCCCAGATCTCAGACATCACAACTCTGAAGTGGGAGTGGGACAGAGCCACCGGGATGTCACCAGCATCCACCTTCACATCACACGTCACAGCCTGAAAAAGTGCCCAGGCTAAACACTCACGGGGAGGAAGTGTGAGGCACTGGGAGCCTTGTAAATGGCCAGCCATGACCACGGGGCTTCAGCTCATCATTTCTGTGTTGGAGCCACCAGGCAGATGACCCCGTCCCCCGTGAGACCCCTCGGGGCAGCCGTACCCAGCGTCGGGTGGCTGGATACGGCCTTTGCTCTATGGGGAGGCGCGTCCTGGGAGCAGGATCTCTCACGGGGGCACTGGGAAACCCTCGTCAGGCCTGGATGCCGAGAAACATCTCTGCGCTGCTCCGTATCTCACCAAAAGCCAAAGGTGGAGGAAGGCTGCTTTGGTGGCCGCCAAGAGAACCTGCTCACCTCTCCCCTTCTTTCTTCCTCTCACCTTCCCCTCTGTCCCTCTGTCCTGCTCCCTGTCCCATTCCTCTGTCGCTCTGCTCTCCTCCTGCCTCTTCTGTCTCTCTGCCCCCCCGTCCCACTCCCTCGCCCTGCCCGTGTCAGTCCGTCCCTCTGTCCTCCTTCCTGCCCTCTTCTCTCTCTGTCCCTCTCCCCTGCTGCTTATCACTACTGTTCTTCCTGCACCCCCCTGCGCCCTTCCCCTCCATCTCCTTCCCGCTCCATCCCTCTGCCTGCTCCTCACCAGCCCTTTTCTTTTCGCCACTCCCTGCCAGCTCCCCCCTGCTCTCTCAGTCCCTCTGCCCTGCTCCCGCTCCTCTCCGGCCACCCCACCGCCCTGGCCCACCGCTCTCTGCCGCTCTGTCCCTCTCCCTTCCTCCTCCCGGCTCCACCAAGGCTCTGGGACGGGGCCGGGCAGCCCCGGGCAGGCGGCCATGGGGCCTGCGGAGGGGCGGGCCGGGCCGGCGGACGGTGTCCCCGCAGGGTCAGACAGCAGGAAGGCACGCCCCACGGCATGCCGGGAGAAGGCGTGCCCCAGGGCCTGCTGGGAGCTGTAGTCCTGGGGCAGCCATCTCCGTCTCGGGAGGTGCAGTCTCTGCGGCCCAGCTGCGGCCCGGCTGAGGTGAGGGCTGGGGCCGCCCGGGAGGCGAGGACAGGCAAGCGACTGGAGCTACAGAAGAGGAAGGGAGGAAAGGACAGACGGACAGGGCAAGAAGTGCCTGAACTGTAAAATTTGCCTGGCAGGGCAGAGAGCGGGAGCTGCGGTGAGTCCCAGGCCCTGGGGGCCATGTCACCCCTCTTGCCCTTGGGCGCACCCCCCCTTCCCCTCTGTGTAATTTTTTTCGCTTCCCCGTAACTCTCCTGTCTATCATTGCGTTCTGCTCCTGTCCCTCTCTTTTCCCAAGGCCCCCTTTCTCTGTCGCTCTACCTGTCCTTCCGTTGTCTTGCTGTCCCTATCTCCGGCTTCCTGTCCCTTTTTGTTTTCTTCCTCTGTCTCTGCCCTGCAGCACATAGCTGTTGTTTTCTTCTCTGTCTCTTTGTCCTGATCTGCATCCCTCTCTGTTTTTCACAGTCTCTCTGGCCCGTTCCCTGTCCTTCTTCGTCCCTCTCTGCCTGTGTGTCCCGCTCCCTGTCCTTGGTCCTTCTCTTCGCCTCTCCTCCTTCCTTCTGCTTCTCTTTGTTTCTCTCTCTCTATCGCTCTGTCCTGCTCCCTGTCACTGTGGTTTTTCATTCTGTATCCCGCTGTCCCTGTCCTTCTTCCTGCCCATCTCTCCTCTCTCTCTCTCTCTCTCTGTGCTGCTCCCTGACCCTTCCCCTCCCGGCTTCCTCCATCTCTCTGCAGGGCTCCTGATACCTCTCTTTCTTTCTCCGTCCCTCTGTGCCGCTCACTGTCCCTGTTCTTCTCTTTCACTGTGGCGTTATTCTTGTTTGTCGCTCTGTTTTGGGCTCCCTGCCCCATCGTTTCTCACTACATCCTCTGTCCTGCTCCCTGCCCCTATTCTTTTCTACTCCCTCTCCGTCCTGCTGCCCACCCCGGACTTTTTTTGCGATCTCTATCCTGCCTGCAGTCCTTATTTTTCTTTCCCTCTCCTGCTCCCTCTCCCTCTTTCTGCCTCTCTTCCTCTTTCCCTGCTGCTGCTTTCTCCACCTCTGTCCTGCTCCCTGCCTCTTTTTTCCTCTCACTGTCCCTCTGTCCTCCTTCCTGTCCCATCTTCTCTGTCTTTAGTCCTCTGTCTTGCTGCCTGTCCCACCGTTTCTTGCTACGCCCCTCTGTCCGGCTGGCTCTCCCTTTTATTTGTGCTCTCTTCCTCCTTCCTGCTTCTCAGCCCTCTTTTCCTCTTTCTCTGTCTCTGTCCTCCAGCCCATTGCTGGTTTTTTTTTCCTTCTCGGTCTCTTCATCAGGATCTGACCCTCTCTTTATTTCTCAGTCCCTTTGTTCTGTTCCTGTCCTTCTTTTTCTCTCTCCATCTGTATGTCCTGCTCCCTGTCCCTGTCTTTCTCTACCCCCCCCCTTCCTTCTTCCTCTCCTTCCTTCCCCATCTCTCTGCCCTGCTCCTTGTCCCCGCTTTTCTTCCTTCATCTCTCTGCAGGTCTCCTTGTCCCTATTTCTCTTGATTTGCCTGTCTCTCTAGCCTTTTCCCTGCACCTTTCTTTCTCAGCTCCTCGGTCTTCTCCCTCGTCATATTTTTCTCTTTCTAGTCCTCTGTCCTTCTCCCCATCAGCTTAAACTGAATGACCAGGTGTCCCTGTGCTCTGGTATTTCCTTAGCATTGCCTAGGGAAGATCTGTGTTTTTAGGGCTAGGCATCGTTTAAGAGCTGGTCTGCTTATGTAGGCGGCGGAGCTAGGTGTAGTTACAGCAGAGGTTATTCTCAGCTGGTGCTCTATGCATCTTGTTGAAACAGCAGGCTTGTGGGTCTTACTTTGAAGGAAGGTTTCTTGTGCTGCGCTTATTGCTCCTCGGGACACTGCACAGGAGTGGTGTTGGGGTCTGGAGGGATGGATGGGACCTGCTGTGATTCCTAGTACATGTGAACTGAACTTGTCCTAATGTACTTGAATGAAACCAGACTGACTGCATATGGTTTTCTTCCAGCTCCAATTCCAACCAACGTGCTTGGCGCTAATGAACAAGAGACCGTGCGCTGTTTTCCAGGCGTCGGTGGCTGCAAATGAGCAGAGAACATCACGCACGTAGGTAATGGGGCAGGTGGTCCGTGATCAGGGATGGGTACTTGCATGACAGTGCTTTCATGAACGTTCTCTGGTCTTGCCACTTCAAAGCCCTTCCTTTTTCCGGAAATTTTGAGGTGGCATGTCTTATTCTGGGGTTCAGGCTGGAGCTGGACATAATGTTGAATGGCTGATATAAGGGGTTCTGTAAAATGTGAGAGAGAACCCTGGTTTTTTTGTTGTTGTTTTCTAACACTGTCTGAACTTTGGTAGGCAAAAGGAAGAGTGGTTGCAAGAGCCTGTTTTTTGAGAGTAATGTGTTCCTGTAGCGTGCCTGTCTTTGTATGGTGAAGGTTTCCTACCTGAAGTATGATTTTGCTGGGCTGTGAGGCTGTATTGGAGTAGCAAAGGTGAGAAGCGTCATCTTGAAAGGTAATGAAGCTGTAGCAAAACTAGCGGGAAAAGCTAGTTTCTTCCTAGGATGCTGCCTGACAAAAAGAGTAGCAAGTAAAGGCACTTGCAATTGGCTTTTTTATGCAGTCTTCATAGGGAGCTTGTGGTATTGATTGATTTCTGGGAAGCAGGGCAGCAGTGAGGAAAGAAAACTGGGGCTTGTCTAAACGGCTTCTTCACCACAGGCAGGGTTCGAGCATTTGCGCTAGAACAGCTCTTTATTACAGTTGATGAATGCAGAAGATGAGCTCTCTGTAAGGGAAGTTTCAGTAGAAGTAAGGCTAGATTTGCTAACTTGGGTCCTCTGTATCCGTTGCAAATAAGAGATGCCTTGGCAGTGTTTACATCTCGGGTGCATGCCGGTGTGTTCGTGCAGGCCGTCGAGGTCTTTTCAGGGGTACTTCTGGACTGCAGGTCACGTGCCTGAGTGGTACCGCATCCCAGGATGAGCCAGCTCCTGTCGACAGCTTTAGCTCGGAGGATGTGACAGAATGGAAACCATCTTTGTGGCGGACCCCAAACGTCAAAGGTGCGGATATGTTGCTGACATCCCCCTGGCCCGGAGATGTGGGGAGTTTTGCCAGCAGCCCGGTAAGATTTCTGTTTCCTGCTGTAATGATTCTCCAGATGGATTTAACAAACGGTTGCCTTTCTGCTTGCTGTGGCTACGTGCAGAAGGGCCCCGTTGCTCGTTTGGATTTACCAGTGTAAGGGCTTTGCAGGAGAACTGGCTAAACCAGCTTTCTCTCTGTGGAGATCCCTGGCATTTGTGTAGAAAAGTAGAGGTTCAGTCAGTAAAGCTTATAGTGTAGTGCTGTGCTCAGACCATGGAGCTCTATCTACTGGAGACACTGTTCATTTGGACTCATTATTTTCTCAGCTAAGTCTTTCCGAGTCTTACAGACTTGAGCCCCTTGGGATCGTGACGTTGTAGTTCGAGTGCTCAAGTGGAAATGTTTGGTTTGCCGTCGCAAATCATCCAAGTCCAGGCTCCCCCCAGGCCCTTCCCTCTGTAGCCCAGGTGAGAGCAGAGTTGGGAACTGCCCCATCTTGCCAGAGGAGCAGAAACAAGAACCAGAGAAAGTCGTTGCTGCGTCCTTTCCTACTCACCTGCACTGCCCAGTCTTCCCCAACCTTGGAAAAAAGGTTCCTCTTCCGGTTACGGCAGGACTTTGTTAGCAGTTTCATACAGCTGGAGCAAAGGACAGCACAGGCCATTAGCAGATCCAGACCCGGGGCAGTCCAGGACAAAGGAGTTCCTAAAAGATATGCGGGCAAGGCCAAAGGAAACATCCCGCCTGCGATGAACCCGGGCTTGGTGGAGAGAAGGGAGACTGTAAGATGAGAGGAGGAAGGCTTTAGTCCCGGAGAGGTGGTTGTTACAGGAGGGTAAGAGAACCAAATAAGCGAAGCCTTTCAACAGGGAAAACAAACCTGTTTCCCTTGACCCACCCCTCCCTGCCCCCTTTTTCCTTATGAAGCTCTGCTTTGCCATGGCTGGGAGAGGGCTGCTTTTCTCACCAGTAGAAGCACCCGACTGGGCAGCGTTTGCCGGCGATTTTCCCATCTGGGCTCCCGGGAAAGCAAAACATCACACGAGAGTTCTTTACACATGCTTCAGGTTAGCTTACCAACTGCTTATAGGGCTAAAATACTTCATAATGACAGAATAGCGGTGATACTACAATTAATTAGCAAGTGCCTACTTTGTTTTTTGTTTTTTTTTTTCCCCTTTCTCCGTGGTTACGACTGGAACCAGGCTGGCAGGAGGAGGGCTAAGTTCTTTTTAAGATGATTTCGCAATGCACTTGCACAACCATTTGTGCTTAGAGATCTATTCTTTGGCACTACAAGGCACTGTATAGCTCGCCTCTATTAGTCTTGGAGGACAAAGGCCCCCAGGAAGGGAATTTCATGAGCTGGGCAGCTCAATCTCCCCCAGTTACAAAGGAGCTTTGAAATGCCATTGCTCGCAGGTGGCCTTTCATATGCTGTTCTTCCTCGGTCACCTGAACCACAATCCCGCTGAAGTCCCCACTTACACCTGTAAAGGGGCAAAACCTCCCGCAGAAGACAGCTGCTCTCCAGGTCCTCGTTATTATGTGGAGCCCTCCATGACCAGGGATGGGAAGTGTGTGGCTCCAGCCTATCCCATGTGTGGACTTGCCAAGAGAAACGCCGAGATCCTGCCTGGACCGAGTGAGTGACATTTCTCCAGCCGTTTGTTCAGACAGGACAAGCACGCTTGCGTGTTTGCCTGCGATAGTGGGGTACAAAAGGCTCGGCTCACCTCTTGAATGAGCTGTAGATGTTTTCAGACAGCTGGCACTTCTGCAGCTGTTAAGGAGAGCACTTCCTGGTGAAATTGCCTCCTTAGCTTGAGTAAAAGGCCAGAACTTCACTGCTTTTGTGCTGTTGTCCTCTGCCCTAGGTGATTGCTTCCCTGAGAAGTCCAACAGACACATCTATAGATGCCCGCCTGTGCAGTCCACGTCCTTCCGGCCCAGGGCCGTCAAAACCGACCCCCTCCAGGTAAGTGACCGCTGGGAGATGCATAGCCTTGCAGCACGAGTGTCCTCTAGTGACCATCTGCAGGTGACCGGTTTCACCAGGGCTAGTTGAAAGCCTACGCAGCAGGACGCGACTGTCTCCTGACAGGCTTCCTTTATGTCCCAGGGGAGCTCGATGGTGATAACGCTCTTTTTAGCTTTGCCTGGGAGGCGGCGGGACCAAAGCCCGTGTGTCACAGCTTGTCTTGGTCTGGGAAGGCAGAGTGACATTGGCAGAGGTGCCTCCTCTCTGGCAGGAGGCTGCCGAGCTCTGGAGCAGGCATGCTCTGGTGGGGTCAGAGCAGGAGCCTTTGCTGTCCCCAGCAAGGGCTGCCCCGGGGAGTTCCCGTCAACCCGTCAGGGATGTTTTCTTCCTGGTTCTTGCAGGTACAGGTTTTCAACCAACCCAGCAAAGAGGTTTTCCAAGGAAGCTTCTCCAAGGAAAGTGCAGGGTTTAGCTCTGATTGCTCTCTGTGTGGATTGTGTCTGTCCTCAGCCAGACGGGCAGTAGCTTTCAGACAAGGAATGGGACTATTCAAGGGCAAAGTGAGCAGTTGGGATCCAAAGCCTGTTTTGTTTAAGGCAATCAGGTGAACATGTGTGGTTAGAGTTGTCTGCATCACTTACCCTTTTGACTGCAGTGCTCTCCTCCAGTCTGAATCTTGCAGTGTTTTTGCTGAGGCATAGAAATCAAATAGAGAAAGCAGATCTTCCTCACCCACACGCACCCCCTCCTCACGGCTCAAGGGGAACAAACAAAATCTCTGGGGGCACGTTGCTTTATGAACCGTGTACCAGGGGAGTTGTGTCCAGCGAATGGCGGACTCCAAACGTGGCTGCAGGTGCCTGGGGCTTGAGCAGCGTCACCTGGAAGGGGACAAGGGAAAAAGGACCTCTTGTGCCACTGACAGTCATACTGGCTGACCCTGGGTTGTCCTGTCCTGTCCTTTTGCAGGTTGCTATGTGTTTGTCTAATGACAGGAGCCACGAAGGATTTCCATTTCCATTAGGTACATTATTTTCAGAGTTACGTGATGTTCATTCCCCTATAATTCACCGATTTCCTCTGTAATACTCACTTCTCCTACTCGACTTCTGTCAGGTTTAAACCTCTGTAAGTTGAGGCTGCTCTTTGCAGCTGTGCATTTGTACTTGATTCTTCACAAATTTGAAAATTGAGGTTGTGCAGAGCTCAGCCTGTAGCCTGATTCGCTCAGGTTTCCTCCTGCTTTATAGCCAGTACCGCTATCGATTTGATAGCTGGGAGTGATCTGTTACTCGCAGGAGGTCTTGTACGTACTCCGATGAGCCTCTCTTTTCATCCCCCAAAGGACAAACTGGGTCACTATGCCTGCAGCCGAGCCATTTACGCCTTCTCATGTTCTGTAAACGTCTTTTTTCCCCAGTCCAGTCGTTGCAATTAACCCAGGATTTCCTAGCACAGCTCCTGTTTGGGTGCCCACATAATGCTCTAGGAGCTGGGTTACGAATTTATCCCCGTGGGCACGTTATCAAGGCATCAGTCCCCCATCACATACGGATTATAGACACGTAATCTCGGGAATGCTCATGGCTCGACCAGATCCTGCCAACTGTGAAGCTGTTAAGGGAAGTCAGGAGCGGCCGCCTCCTCCGGCAGCCCCGGCCCAGGACCCCCCTGCCCGGCTGCTGGAGCCCAGCCCGCTGCCCGGGGAGCCGGGGTCTCTGCCCCAGCTGAGGGACGCAGCTGCCGCTTTCCCCGGTGCAGGTTCAGTCAGCAGCAAAGCTGAGCTTGTGCCTGCGAGACACACGCACAGGACACACACAGGACACTGACACGGGCGGTCACACAGCCTGCCACCGACAAGGTGGTGCCTTCAGCAGCCCCTCCGTTCCCCCTCGCCCCAGGACCCACATCACACACGCTGACTCCTCCTGTGTGTGCTGGATCTGGTGTGTTGGTGGCACATCTGAGTGTTACAGCTCAGGGCTATCGCTGTCTCTGTGATGGGAAGACCATTAGGTGCAGAGGCTTTGTTCTCCTGCAGCAGCACCTGCTGCTTCGGGAGCAGGTGATCAGCGTTGTGAGCACAGGATGGCGAAGAAACTCCTCCTGCACTCAGACCCACTCACCCCGGTGTGTGTTTTCAGACTGCTCGCACGATGCCTGCTTTCTTTTGTTAGTTCAGACCCAGCCTGGGGCTCCCAGCTGCCCCCCTTGGTGACCAGGACTCCCCGTAGGAGAGCAAGAGGACATCTGGAGTCACTGGAGGGATCCAGGGAGAGGCTGACCCGAAGAAACCCTGGTTGGGCAAGGCATCATCAAAAAAACCCGCATGGTCAAACGTGCCAAAGGCACGTCACTAGTAAGGGAGACTGAGAGTTGGCTCATTGTTTGGAGATCTGATTAGGAGGATATTAACTGACGATCTTCGTAAGAGCAACCTGTGGCAGAGCTCGGACAGGGAGCGAGATTACCATGCTTAGTCTTACCCCTCCGGAGTATTAAACACATTTCCTTGAAACGCTTTCCCAAAATAGCAAGACGTGGCTTTCTGAAATAGCTGTTTTCCTAGGAGCTGCGTCTGAGCTGAGCCAGATGCGAGAGTCTTGCCTGCTGTTAGTCACTGAGGCTGACGACAAGTCACCCAGCAGTTTTGGCAAGGACAGAACAAGATCAATACGTGTGCTCCTCTGTGCTGATTTTAATGTCTGGAAAGTGTCTTGCGTACATTGATCTTCAGGTTTTGCAGGCTGTAGGTCTGGCAGGACCTATTGTGTCGTTAAGGTGATGGTACTAGCAAACCTGTAGGCATCTGTGTAGGGCATTTTGGATTTCATATAATTTGCACGAGTACTTGACCAGGTTATGTTCTGTTGAGTTACGGTAGTTACAGTGTCACCAGAAGAAAGTGAAGACAAAGAAGATGAAGATGGCAAAGATACCCAAAAGCATTATAACCTTTGACAGCAGAAACGTGTCATTTACAGTTTATATTAACACCTTTCCTTCAACGTACTGTTCTTTTCAAAGATTTACAGAGGACGTTTTGCTATTCCCATATGAGAACTGAGTGATACGCTCTCCGCTGAGACGTGAAAAAAATGACCAATGTATCCTGGAAAGAAGAGTAATTACACAGACTCGATAGTCTTACTCTTGTAGTTTTCAGTGCTCCTTAAAAAGCAGGTGTGTGTTTTTTCAGTTGTGCTGTGCAGGGATTTAAAAACAAAGAAAATAACCTTGAAATGTCCTCTGAAATCAGAGGTGGGTGAGACACGTCACCTTTTCTGCCTCTTCCGCGATCCTGCTTTCTCTTGAAACTTGCTTGTATCATTATTCTAAATACTTTGTGCTTACAGCTGGGAAGGGGCTTTCCAAAATCCTACTGGAAGGAGCCAGATGTGGCCACCCCCGGCACGGCCTCAGGGTCTGCTGCCAGCCTGCCTTGAAATCAGCTCTTCCCAGCTGGACATTGCCCAGGAGTAACTCTGAGTGTTGCTGTTCTCCTTCAGGAAGCACGATACACACCAAGCGCACCCAGAGCTGCGCCTGTGCCGGGAGAAGACTTCAGGCGCTGCTGGGGCTGATGGTGACAGTTCCCACCAGCTGTCCAGCTCAGGAAGATGCAGGTAAGATGCCACAGAGGGGGCACCGACTTGTCATCACTTCTCTTGCAGGAACAGGATTTGACAGCAGAAGGGAGGCAGGACGAAAGGGCCTTTGAGATCACAAGTACATCAGACAGCTGGCGCAGTCACGATGAGAGCAGAGGGAGAAGAGAGATGCAGGTGACCTGGCTGGGAGAATACTTCCGAGGTAACATCTGCCACACAAACACAGGGACAGAGAGAGGCATTGGGAGGTCGTGGAGCGGGTGAGAAAGGCGCGTGGGAGTGAGGAGAGCACGGGGAGGTGGGAGACAGAGATGGAGATGGAGGGGAAAAAGCCGGGGTGTTCACTTTATACTGCTGTTATATATCCACGTAAGTAATCTGTCATCAGTATATCTGCTGCTATTTCTAGGATAAGTTCCCTCTGTAACGATAAGTTTGTAGTAACCTGCAGCAGTATACACCTCCTTGGTTGTTGGTGTTATATTGATTATCGCTAAAAGATTGGTTGTTGCTGTATGGTTGATTGCTGCTCTTGTCCCAAAAATCAGGACTCTTTCACCCGGTGTGCGGAAAAGCCGATTAACACACAGAGTCGAGATATTTGTTTATTTCATGTCTGCGCAGAGACGGGTGCGAGGTGGTAACTCCACAAAGCTAGCACACCTGGTTAGCGCACGGTAAAGCATTTTATACGTTTCGAGCAACAGTTATCAGTACTTTTATGGTTTCGCTGAGTTACCCTCGTTCCTATTGGTTCTCGCAAGCCTCACCTCCACTTAAAGTCGCAGCATGCTCCTTTTTTACTGCGCGTGTTCTGTGAGGAAGGGGTTTCCGTTGGTAGGGGGCTCTGCCCACCCGAGGGTGGGTTTTCTATCACGTTACTTAGGATAGTTGACTCACAGTTCAAGTAGCTCTTTGGTTGCCCTTGTGCTTCCCTTGGTATTTCTCTACCCGGCTGACTTCTGGTGTCATCTTGTTTCTCTCCTCGAGGTCGCGCCTTGTTAACTAAGTAGCATACTTTGTTTTGTTTCTCGCATATCTCCAACACTCTTACTCACTGCTCCCATACTATTGATTGCTACTGTATCGTTGCTTGCTAATAGAAATGGGAAGCAGGTCAATGTCCTGTAGCTCCCGAGGACTCCTCACAGGCATCTGCCAGAGTGTTTTGTCGTGCTGTGGAGGGAGCTGCAGTCCTGGGTAGCAGCCCCAGACTGCACCAGGTTTGGTGTATGTTGGAGGTAGGTCCATGCCCCACAGCACTCTGGAACTCCTCCCAGGAATTTCCCAGAGGCTTCTGGTTTCCTCTGGAGACCAGTGAATTCCCAGGTAGCAGCCCCAGAACCTTCTAAGGTGGCTACCCAAAGAGCATTGTGTATGTTGGGGGCAGGTCCATTCCTGTTTTCACGTCAGGACTTTTTGCATGCATCTACTGGAGTGTTTTCATTTTCCTGACAGACAACTAAAGTCCCAGGTAGCAGCACCACAATAGTCCTAGTTAGTTAGCTAAGGAGTTTTCTTTGTCTTGGAGGCACATCCATGCCCGGTAATACCTCAGGAATCCTCTGAGGAATCTCCAGAATGTTTTGGCCTCCCCTGGAGACAGCAGAGTTTTGCACGTAGCCATCGGAGACTTTTCAGAGGTGGCTACCCAAGGTGTTTTGTGTATGCTGGAATCAGGTCCATGGCCAGTAGCTCTCTGGGACTGCTCCCGGGCAGCTTTGGAGTGTTTTGGCCTTCGCTGGATATAGCTGAAGTCTCAGGTAATAGCCCCAGAATCCTCCTAATTAGTTGCTTGAAGAGCTTTCTTCATCTTGAAGGCAGGTCAGTGGCCGATATCTCTCTGGGACTCCTCTCGGGCATCTCCAGGAGTGTTTTGGCTTCATCTGGAGACAGCTGAAGTGGTGGGTAGTAGGGTAGTAGTGGTGGGTAGTAGTAAATTAACTACCCCCAAACTCCTGCTAGGTAGTTAATGTAATTGTTTTGTCCATGTTAGAGGCAGGTCTGTGCCTGGCAGCTCCCCAGGATTCCTGCTAGGCATCACCAAGAGTGTATTCACGTCCTCTGGAGATGGCTCAAGTCTTGGGTAGTAGCCAAGAATGTTCCTAGGTATTTTGTTGAAGAGTTTTGTTCATGTTGAAGGCAGGTCTGTGTCTGGTAGCTCCCTGGGACTCCTGCCAGGTGTCTGCAGGAGTGTGTTGGCCTCTGCTGGAGAAAGCTGAATTCCCAGGTGGCAGCCCCAGACTCTTCTGCAAGTAGCTCCCCGAAGAGCGTTGTGTCTGTTGGGGGAAGGTCCATGCCCACAGCTCCTTCGGACTCCTCCCAGGCAGCTCTGGAATGTTTTGGCCTCCCCTGGAGACCGCGGAAGTTTGCAGGTAGCAGCCCCAGGCTCCTCCAGGGAATCCACCCAAGGAGTTTTATCAATGTTGGAGGCAGGTCCATGCTCTGTACCTTGCTGGGACTCCTTCAGGGCAGCTTGGGAGTGTTTTGACCTACCCTGGAGACGGCTGAATTTTCTGGGGAGCAGCTGCAGAGTCCTCATCGGTAGTTACCTGAGAAGTTTTCTTCATCTGGGACTCAGGTGCATGCCGGATAGCTCCCCGGGACCCCTCCCAGGCATCTCCACGAGTGTTTTGGCCTGCTCTGGAGATGGATGAATTCTCAGGTAGGAGCCCCAGACTCTTCAAAGGTAGCTATGCTCCTGAGCGTTGAGCATGTTGGAGGCAGGCCCCAGCCCGGTAGGTCGCCGGGACCTCTCCCAGGAATCTCCACGAGTGTTTTGGCCTCCTCTGGAGATGGATGAATTCTCAGGTAGCAGCCCCAGACTCCTCTAAGGTTGCTAGCCGAGGCGTTTTGTCCATGTTGGAGGCAGGTCCATGCCCTGTAGCTCCCCAGGACCTCTCCCAGTCAGCTCCGGAATGTTTTGGCCTTTTCAGGAGAGTGATGAATTCCCTGGTTAGCAGCCCCGGACTCTTGCAGGGTTGCTCCCCAAGGCGTTTTGTGTATGTTGGAGGCATGTGCGTGCTCTGTACCTTGCTGGTAGTCCTGCCAGGCAGCTTTGGAGTGTTCTGCCCTTCCCTGGAGACGGCTGAAGTCCTGGCTAGAAGATGCATATGACTCCTAGAGAGTTACCTGAAGAATATTCTTCATGTTGGAAGCAGGTCCATGCCCGGTAGCTCCCCGGGACTCCTCTCAGGCATCCCCAGGAGGATAGTGATTTCTCGGGAGACAGGTGAATTGCCAGGTGGCAGCCCCAGACTCCCCTAGAGTAGCTACCTGAGGAGCTTTGTGTATGTTGGGGGCAGGTCCGTGCCTGGTAGCGCCCTGGGCATTCTCCCAGTCATCTCCAGGAGCGTGTTGGCCTCCCCTGGGGACAGCTGAATTGCGCAGGTAGCAGACCCAGACCCTGCAAGGTTGTTAGCTGAAGAGTTTTCTTAACCTTGAAGGCAGGTCCACGCCCGGTAGCTTCCCCGGGACTCCCAAGCAGCTCCAGAATGTTTTGGCCTCCCCTGGAGACGGCGGAATTTTGAAGGTAGCAGCCCCAGCCTCCCCCAAGGAAGCTCCGCAAAGAGTTTTGCGTGTGTTGGAGGCAGTTCCATGCCCTGTAGCTCTCGGAGACTCCTCCCAGGCAGCTTTGGAGAGTTTTGACTTTGCCTGGAGGCAGCTGAAGTCCTCAGTAACAGCCGCAGCCGCGTCCTAGGAAGTTACCTGAAGAGTTTTCTTCAGGTGTGAGGCAGGTCCATTCCCAGAAGCTCCCCGGGACTCCTCCCAGGGACCCAGGCACCTTCAGCGGTATCTGAGCATGTGCTACATCTGCAATGGCATCTGCATGGTATTTGCATCTGCAATGGCATCGGCACCTGCAACGTCATTTGAACGCTGTCTGCTTTTGCATGAGTATCTGCATCTGCAAGGCTATCCTTATTTGCAATGGCATTTGCCTGGCTGCCACGACTTTTCAAATATGATGGAGAGCCGCTTGGGAACTACATCAGCCAATTCCTTCAAGACCCTGGGATGCATCTTGTTGGGTCCCATGGACTTCAGTATGTTTAGGTTCCTCAGGTGGTCTCGAGCCTGATCTTCTCCTGTGATGAGAGAGACTTCACTCCCCCAGTCCCTGCCTTGAGGTTCAGAGGGCTTGAGAGATGTGGGAAGAGCCACTGAACACTGAGGCAAAAAAATGGTTGAGTACCTCAGCCTTCTCCGTGTCGGTTGTCACCAGCTCTCCTGTCTTATTTATCGGGTGGGAGGGGGAATAGGGGTGGGGTGGGGTGGGTGCGTACATTTTCTTTAGTCTTCCTTTTCTGGTCAACGTATCTGTAGAAGCCCTTCTTATTATTCTTCACACCCCTTGCCAAATCCAGCTGCAACTATGCACTAGCTCTCCTGAGCCCAGCCCTACACATCTGGGCAGTGTCCCTATCTTCTTCCCAGGGTACCTGTCCCTGGGTCCACTGCCTGTGCATTTCCTTCCTACACTTTGGTTCGACCAGGAGGTCCTCACTGAGCCACGCCGGTCTCCTGCCTTCCTTGCCCCATTTCTTACACGTGGGAATTGAGAGCTCTTGCACCCTAAGAAAAATGCCCTCAAAGAGCTGCCAGCTCTTTTCAGCTCCTTTGACCCTGGGGGCAGTTTCCCGGGGGCCCCATCCACTAATTCCTTAAACAACTGAAACCTTGCTCTCCCAAAATTCAGGGTCCTGACTCTACTCTTCACCTGCCCCGTATCCCTCAAGATTGTGAATTCCACCAGGGCATGATCACTGCAGCCCAGGCTAACATGAATCTTGATACCCTGAATGAGTTCTTCCGTGTTGGTAAGCAACAGGTCCAGTAATGCTTCTCCTCTGGTCGGGCTGTCAATCACCTGGATAGCCGCATTCACTCTGCGGCTAGCTACCTTGGCGGAGTCTGGGCTTCCTACCCAGGATTGTGCTTCCCTCAACAGAAGGCTAAAAGATTTTGGGAGTTTCCTGGGAGGTGGTGTGGGCATCTGCCGGGCATGGACCTGCCTCCTACGTTCACAAAAGTCCTCGGGTAAGTAATCTTGGAGGAGTCTGGGGCTGCTAGGCGGGATATTTCCTCCTTCCCCAGGAGGCTGAAAGACGTCGGAAGCTGCCTGGGAGGAGTCCCAGGGAGCTACCGGGCATGGACATGCCTCCTATATCAACAGAACTCCCTGGGTGGCTACCTTGGAGGAGCCTGAGGCTGCTTCCCAGGATTTCTCCTCCCTCCGCACAAGGCTATAAGATTTTGGGAGCTGCCAGGGATGAGTCTCGGGGAGGTACTGGGTGTGGACCTGACTCCAGCATATACAAAAGCCCTCGGGTAGCTACCTTGGAGGAGTCCGGGGCTGCTACCTGGGATTTCTCCTCCCTCCACAGGAGGCCAGAAGTCTCCAGGAGATGCCTCACAGTGGTCCCACCGCACATGGAACTTCCTCCAACGTACACAAAAGTCCTTGGGTAGCTACCTTGGAGGAGTTTGGGGCTGCTCTACGGGATATTTCCTCCCTCCACCGGAGGCAAGAAGAAGTTGGGAGATGCCTCGGAGGAGTCCTGGGGAGCCACATGGCAGGGACCTGCCTCCTATATCAGCAAAGCTATGAAGGCCAGCTATCAAGATGTTTTAGAAAATGAAGTGCCTGTCATTCAAAAGGAGAGCAGAAGAGTTTAATTTAACAGAGCAAAACGACAACAGAGGAAATAGGATTGCTGTGTATGACTTCAACAGTAGTTCCTCTAGGGAGAGTGGACTAATGAAGCTCACAGACCAGGCTAGCACAGGGACAAATACACAGAAAGTAGCCACCGATTAATTCAGTCTAGCATTTAAAAGGCTTCCAGTCCCTGAAAAGGAAATTCTGCCGGTAGCTCTCCATCAAGGCAGTCTTTGAAAATGGAGCTTAAGTCAGTCTGTGAAAACAATTGCATATATGCCTGAAACAGAGAATTAAACTACACGAAACAGGAGACTCTCTGAGCTGAGACGGCAAGAAAAGAACAGGCAAACAGCAATCAAACCCTGAGCCACACTGACAAACACTCAGACAAACACTGCCGGGCCCGGGGGCTCTGGGGGCTGGACCTGGGTGGGGAGCGGAGCCTCGAGCCCCAAAACTGAGGGTTTAGGCCCTAAAAATGCAGCTTTGGACCCCAAAATGAGGGTTTGGAGCCTAAAATTGGGCCTCAGAAACTAAAGATGCGGCTTCAGGCCCTAAAATGAGGGTTTGGAGCCTAAAAGTAGGCCTCAGAAACTAAAGAGGCAGCTTTGGGCCCTAAAACAGAGTGTTTGGGCCCTAAAAATGAGGCTTTGAAACACAAAATGGCTTTGGAAAGTAAAAATGAGGCTTTGAACCCTATAAACGTAGCTTTGGACAGTAAAAAAAAGGCTTTGGGCCGTAAGAAGAGGGGTTTTGACCCGATAAAGGATGGTTTGGACCCTCAAACTGCAGCTTCAGACCCAATAAATGCAGCTTTTGCCTCTATAAATGAGGGGTTAGACCCTAAAAAGAAGGCTTTGGACCTTAAAATGAGGCTCTGGGCCCTAAAAATGAGGCTTTGGATCCGTGGCATGCTGGGAGCTGCAGTCTCTGCCCCGCAGCTCCGCTCCCTGGGGACTGTCACCCTCTGGCACTTCCAGATGAAGGAGGAGGACAGCGGCCGAATAACGGACAATCAGACTCAAACCGTTCCCTGCCTCTCTCCCTTGTTAAAGGGCACCTCCAGCGACAGTCTGCCCCGTGGGGCTGGGGCTCTAAAATGAGGCTTTGGAGAGGAACGGTGAGGCTTTGGGCCCTGAAGTGACGCTCTGGACCCTACAATTGAGGCTTTGGGCCCTGAAGTGAGGCTTTGGAAACTAATAATGCTGCTTTGGACCATGAGAACAAAGGCTTGGGCCTTAAAAAGTAGGTTTTGGAAGCCAAAAATGCTGCTGTGCAACCTGAAAATGAAGCTTTGGCCTCTAAACAAAGGGCTGAGGAGGCTCTATGAAAGGGGGTTTGGGACCGAAAAAATGGCTCTCTCAGCCCTGAAAATGAAACTGTGGGCCCTAAAACGGGGGGTTTGAAAACAAAAACGAAGCTTTGGCCCCCGAAATGCTGCTTTGGACGCAACAAATGAGGCTTTGAATGCTAAAAATGAGACTTTAATCCCTACAATTGAGGCTTTGGGCCCTGAAAATGAGGCTTTGGAAACACATGAGGTTTTGGAAACAGAAAAATGAGGCACTGTTCCTGAAAGTGAGGCTTTGGATCCGTAAAATGATTATTTGGACGCTTAAAATTTTGGTTTGGAAAGTATAAATTAGGCTTTGAACCCAAAAAGGACGCTTTGGACCCTACAAGGAGATTTTGGTCCCTAAACTGAGGCTCCGGACCATATAAATGAGGCTTTGGACCTGGAAATGAGGCTTCAGACCCTATAAATGTGTCTTTGGACCCTAAAAATGAAGCGTTAGGGCTTTCAGATGAGGCTTTGGAACCGATCACTGTGGATTTGTACCCTAAATGGGGCTTGACACTTTTTAAAGGAAGCTTTGGATGCTAAAAATGAGGCTTTGGGCCCTAAAGCAGAGGGAAAAGAGGGGTTTGGACCCTAAAAACGAGGGTTTGGACCCTCACAATGAGGCTTGGAGCCCCAAAAGAGAGGTTTGGACCCTAAACGGAGGGTTTGTGCCTTAAAAAATGAGTACTTGGATGGTTGCTCAAAATTAGGACTGGGACCCTAAAATTAGGGGGTTGGACCCTAAGAATGAGGCTTTGGACCTGAAAAATGAAGCTTAAGACCCTAAAATGAGGCTTAAGACCCTACAAATGTGGCTTTGGATCCTAAGATGAGGCTTTGGGCCCTAGAAATGAGGGGCTGGATCTTAAAACTGAGGATCTGGACACTGAAATGATGCTTAGTGCTCTAAAAAAGAGCATTTGGAAACTTAAATGAGTCTTCAGACCCTAACCATGAGCCTTTCTACCCTAAGAGAGGGATTTGGACCCTAAAACTCACCATTTGGACCCTCAAAATGCGGCGGTGTGTCAAAAAACGGAGGGAATGGACCATAAAACTGAGGCATTAGATGGTAGAATCTAACCTTTGGACACTACAAATGAGGCTTTGGGACATAAAAATGAAGCCTCGAGCCCCAAAACTGAGGGTTTAGGCCCTAAAAATGCAGCTTTGGACCCCAAAATGAGGGTTTGGAGCCTAAAATTGGGCCTCAGAAACTAAAGAGGCAGCTTTGGGCCCTAAAACAGAGTGTTTGGGCCCTAAAAATGAGGCTTTGAAACACAAAATGGCTTTGGAAAGTAAAAATGAGGCTTTGAACCCTATAAACGTAGCTTTGGACAGTAAAAAAAAGGCTTTGGGCCGTAAGAAGAGGGGTTTTGACCCGATAAAGGATGGTTTGGACCCTCAAACTGCAGCTTCAGACCCAATAAATGCAGCTTTTGCCTCTATAAATGAGGGGTTAGAGCCTAAAAAGAAGGCTTTGGACCTTAAAATGAGGCTTTGTTCCCTAAAAATGAGGCTTTGGATCCGTGGCATGCTGGGAGCTGCAGTCTCTGCCCCGCAGCTCCGCTCCCTGGGGACTGTCACCCTCTGGCACTTCCAGATGAAGGAGGAGGACAGCGGCCGAATAACGGACAATCAGACTCAAACCGTTCCCTGCCTCTCTCCCTTGTTAAAGGGCACCTCCAGCGACAGTCTGCCCCGTGGGGCTGGGGCTCTAAAATGAGGCTTTGGAGAGGAACGGTGAGGCTTTGGGCCCTGAAGTGACGCTCTGGACCCTACAATTGAGGCTTTGGGCCCTGAAGTGAGGCTTTGGAAACTAATAATGCTGCTTTGGACCATGAGAACAAAGGCTTGGGCCTTAAAAAGTAGGTTTTGGAAGCCAAAAATGCTGCTGTGCAACCTGAAAATGAAGCTTTGGCCTCTAAACAAAGGGCTGAGGAGGCTCTATGAAAGGGGGTTTGGGACCGAAAAATGGCTCTCTCAGCCCTGAAAATGAAACTGTGGGCCCTAAAACGGGGGGTTTGAAAACAAAAACGAAGCTTTGGCCCCCGAAATGCTGCTTTGGACGCAACAAATGAGGCTTTGAATGCTAAAAATGAGACTTTAATCCCTACAATTGAGGCTTTGGGCCCTGAAAATGAGGCTTTGGAAACACATGAGGTTTTGGAAACAGAAAAATGAGGCACTGTTCCTGAAAGTGAGGCTTTGGATCCGTAAAATGATTATTTGGACGCTTAAAATTTTGGTTTGGAAAGTATAAATTAGGCTTTGAACCCAAAAAGGACGCTTTGGACCCTACAAGGAGATTTTGGTCCCTAAACTGAGGCTCCGGACCATATAAATGAGGCTTTGGACCTGGAAATGAGGCTTCAGACCCTATAAATGTGTCTTTGGACCCTAAAAATGAAGCGTTAGGGCTTTACAGATGAGGCTTTGGAACCGATAACTGTGGATTTGTACCCTAAATGGGGCTTGACACTTTTTAAAGGAAGCTTTGGATGCTAAAAATGAGGCTTTGGGCCCTAAAGCAGAGGGAAAGAGGGGTTTGGACCCTAAAAAACGAGGGTTTGGACCCTCACAATGAGGCTTGGAGCCCCAAAAGAGAGGTTTGGACCCTAAACGGAGGGTTTGTGCCTTAAAAAATGAGTACTTGGATGGTTGCTCAAAATTAGGACTGGGACCCTAAAATTAGGGGGTTGGACCCTAAGAATGAGGCTTTGGACCTGAAAAATGAAGCTTAAGACCCTAAAATGAGGCTTAAGACCCTACAAATGCGGCTTTGGATCCTAAGATGAGGCTTTGGGCCCTAGAAATGAGGGGCTGGATCTTAAAACTGAGGATCTGGACACTGAAATGATGCTTAGTGCTCTAAAAAAGAGCATTTGGAAACTTAAATGAGTCTTTAGACCCTAACCATGAGCCTTTCTACCCTAAGAGAGGGATTTGGACCCTAAAACTCAGCATTTGGACCCTCAAAATGCGGCGGTGTGTCAAAAAACGGAGGGAATGGACCATAAAACTGAGGCATTAGATGGTAGAATCTAACCTTTGGACACTACAAATGAGGCTTTGGGACATAAAAATGAAGCCTCGAGCCCCAAAACTGAGGGTTTAGGCCCTAAAAATGCAGCTTTGGACCCCAAAATGAGGGTTTGGAGCCTAAAATTGGGCCTCAGAAACTAAAGAGGCAGCTTTGGGCCCTAAAACAGAGTGTTTGGGCCCTAAAAATGAGGCTTTGAAACACAAAATGGCTTTGGAAAGTAAAAATGAGGCTTTGAACCCTATAAACGTAGCTTTGGACAGTAAAAAAAAAGGCTTTGGGCCGTAAGAAGAGGGGTTTTGACCCGATAAAGGATGGTTTGGACCCTCAAACTGCAGCTTCAGACCCAATAAATGCAGCTTTTGCCTCTATAAATGAGGGGTTAGACCCTAAAAAAGAAGGCTTTGGACCTTAAAATGAGGCTCTGGGCCCTAAAAATGAGGCTTTGGAAACACATGAGGTTTTGGAAACAGAAAAATGAGGCACTGTTCCTGAAAGTGAGGCTTTGGATCCGTAAAATGATTATTTGGACGCTTAAAATTTTGGTTTGGAAAGTATAAATTAGGCTTTGAACCCAAAAAGGACGCTTTGGACCCTACAAGGAGATTTTGGTCCCTAAACTGAGGCTCCGGACCATATAAATGAGGCTTTGGACCTGGAAATGAGGCTTCAGACCCTATAAATGTGTCTTTGGACCCTAAAAATGAAGCGTTAGGGCTTTACAGATGAGGCTTTGGAACCGATAACTGTGGATTTGTACCCTAAATGGGGCTTGACACTTTTTAAAGGAAGCTTTGGATGCTAAAAATGAGGCTTTGGGCCCTAAAGCAGAGGGAAAGAGGGGTTTGGACCCTAAAACGAGGGTTTGGACCCTCACAATGAGGCTTGGAGCCCCAAAAGAGAGGTTTGGACCCTAAACGGAGGGTTTGTGCCTTAAAAAATGAGTACTTGGATGGTTGCTCAAAATTAGGACTGGGACCCTAAAATTAGGGGGTTGGACCCTAAGAATGAGGCTTTGGACCTGAAAAATGAAGCTTAAGACCCTAAAATGAGGCTTAAGACCCTACAAATGCGGCTTTGGATCCTAAGATGAGGCTTTGGGCCCTAGAAATGAGGGGCTGGATCTTAAAACTGAGGATCTGGACACTGAAATGATGCTTAGTGCTCTAAAAAAGAGCATTTGGAAACTTAAATGAGTCTTTAGACCCTAACCATGAGCCTTTCTACCCTAAGAGAGGGATTTGGACCCTAAAACTCAGCATTTGGACCCTCAAAATGCGGCGGTGTGTCAAAAAACGGAGGGAATGGACCATAAAACTGAGGCATTAGATGGTAGAATCTAACCTTTGGACACTACAAATGAGGCTTTGGGACATAAAAATGAAGCCTCGAGCCCCAAAACTGAGGGTTTAGGCCCTAAAAATGCAGCTTTGGACCCCAAAATGAGGGTTTGGAGCCTAAAATTGGGCCTCAGAAACTAAAGAGGCAGCTTTGGGCCCTAAAACAGAGTGTTTGGGCCCTAAAAATGAGGCTTTGAAACACAAAATGGCTTTGGAAAGTAAAAATGAGGCTTTGAACCCTATAAACGTAGCTTTGGACAGTAAAAAAAAGGCTTTGGGCCGTAAGAAGAGGGGTTTTGACCCGATAAAGGATGGTTTGGACCCTCAAACTGCAGCTTCAGACCCAATAAATGCAGCTTTTGCCTCTATAAATGAGGGTTAGACCCTAAAAAGAAGGCTTTGGACCTTAAAATGAGGCTCTGGGCCCTAAAAATGAGGCTTTGGATCCGTGGCATGCTGGGAGCTGCAGTCTCTGCCCCGCAGCTCCGCTCCCTGGGGACTGTCACCCTCTGGCACTTCCAGATGAAGGAGGAGGACAGCGGCCGAATAACGGACAATCAGACTCAAACCGTTCCCTGCCTCTCTCCCTTGTTAAAGGGCACCTCCAGCGACAGTCTGCCCCGTGGGCTGGGGCTCTAAAATGAGGCTTTGGAGAGGAACGGTGAGGCTTTGGGCCCTGAAGTGACGCTCTGGACCCTACAATTGAGGCTTTGGGCCCTGAAGTGAGGCTTTGGAAACTAATAATGCTGCTTTGGACCATGAGAACAAAGGCTTGGGCCTTAAAAAGTAGGTTTTGGAAGCCAAAAATGCTGCTGTGCAACCTGAAAATGAAGCTTTGGCCTCTAAACAAAGGGCTGAGGAGGCTCTATGAAAGGGGGTTTGGGACCGAAAAATGGCTCTCTCAGCCCTGAAAATGAAACTGTGGGCCCTAAAACGGGGGTTTGAAAACAAAAACGAAGCTTTGGCCCCCGAAATGCTGCTTTGGACGCAACAAATGAGGCTTTGAATGCTAAAAATGAGACTTTAATCCCTACAATTGAGGCTTTGGGCCCTGAAAATGAGGCTTTGGAAACACATGAGGTTTTGGAAACAGAAAAATGAGGCACTGTTCCTGAAAGTGAGGCTTTGGATCCGTAAAATGATTATTTGGACGCTTAAAATTTTGGTTTGGAAAGTATAAATTAGGCTTTGAACCCAAAAAGGACGCTTTGGACCCTACAAGGAGATTTTGGTCCCTAAACTGAGGCTCCGGACCATATAAATGAGGCTTTGGACCTGGAAATGAGGCTTCAGACCCTATAAATGTGTCTTTGGACCCTAAAAATGAAGCGTTAGGGCTTTCAGATGAGGCTTTGGAACCGATCACTGTGGATTTGTACCCTAAATGGGGCTTGACACTTTTTAAAGGAAGCTTTGGATGCTAAAAATGAGGCTTTGGGCCCTAAAGCAGAGGGAAAAGAGGGGTTTGGACCCTAAAAACGAGGGTTTGGACCCTCACAATGAGGCTTGGAGCCCCAAAAGAGAGGTTTGGACCCTAAACGGAGGGTTTGTGCCTTAAAAAATGAGTACTTGGATGGTTGCTCAAAATTAGGACTGGGACCCTAAAATTAGGGGGTTGGACCCTAAGAATGAGGCTTTGGACCTGAAAAATGAAGCTTAAGACCCTAAAATGAGGCTTAAGACCCTACAAATGCGGCTTTGGATCCTAAGATGAGGCTTTGGGCCCTAGAAATGAGGGGCTGGATCTTAAAACTGAGGATTTGGACACTGAAATGATGCTTAGTGCTCTAAAAAAGAGGATTTGGAAACTTAAATGAGTCTTTAGACCCTAACCATGAGCCTTTCTACCCTAAGAGAGGGATTTGGACCCTAAAACTCACCATTTGGACCCTCAAAATGCGGCGGTGTGTCAAAAAATGGAGGAATGGACCATAAAACTGAGGCATTGGATGGTAGAATCTAACCTTTGGACACTACAAATGAGGCTTTGGGACATAAAAATGAAGCCTCGAGCCCTAAAACTGAGGGCTTGGACCCGCAAGATGTGGCTTGGGCCCTCCAAAAATGACTGGCTGGATCCTCAAAATGGCACTTTGGACCCTGAACATCAGGCTTCGGAAACTAAAAATGCGACTTTGGGCCCTAAAACTGAGAGTTTAGACCATAAAAATGAAGCTTTGGAGCCTCAAATGAGGCTTTGGAAGCCAAAAATAAGACTTTGGAAAGGAAAAATGAGGCTTTAGTCCCTTAAAAAAGGCTTTGAGCCCTAAACTTGAAGCTTTCAAACCTAAAAATGCAGCTTTGATCCCTAAAACAGAGGCTTTGTATCCAAAAACTGTGGCTTTGGGCTTGAAGACTGAGGCTTTGGAACTTAAAATGAGGCTTTGGCCTCAAACGAGGAACACAAAAACAAGACTTTGGGAAGTAAAAAGGCGGCTTTGGGCCCTAAACCGCAGGGTTTGGACTATAAAACTGAGGCTTTGGAGCCTCAAATGAGGCTTTGGAAGCCCAGAATGAGGCTTTGGAAAGGACGAAAGAGGCTTATGGCCCTAAAAGCGAGAGTTTAGACCCTAAAAATGAAGCTGTGGGCCCTAAAAAAGGCTGTGGTTGTAAAAGAGGGGTTTGGACCCTATAAATGAGGCTTTTGACTCTAAACCAGAGGCTTTAGGCCCTTCAAATACGTATTTGGACCTTCAAAATGAGACTTTGGGCCTTAAAAATGATGCTTTGGGCCCTTAAAATGAGTCTTTGAACCCTAAAAGCAGGCTTTGGAACTTCTAAATGAGGCTTTGAACCCTAAAAATGACTATCTGGACCCTCAAATGGAGGCTTTGGGCCTTTAAAAATGATTCTTTCAGGCCAAAAACCGAGGCTTGCATCTTCAAAATGAAGGTGTCTGCATTGTCCAGGTGGCGCGGGATTTCACTGGGCTGGGGACAACGGAGTCGTGCCGGGACAGACCCCGGAGGAGGGGTCTCCCAAGGGGTCCGGGGGCCTTGCCCTGCCCTCCCATTGCCCATGGGATCCCAGCCACCCCTCCCACCATGGCGTGACCACCTCGGGCTGGTGCAAGGAACAGCCGGGACAGCCCTGGCCCCACCACCACGCCGGGCTTTGCCCCGGTGTCCCACCACACTGGGACAGGGCCTAGGCAGGGCCGTGGGGGAGAGCACAGGGGCTCATGGGACACTGGGGGTGAGCAGGGTCGCTGCCAGGACATGAGCAGGACTATGGAGGGGGCGCGGGGTGATGAGTGGGGAATTCGGACGCTGCACACGTGCGGTGTGGACGGTGTGCTGGGGTGCCCAGGAGTGGGGGTGCACATGTTGGCGCCACGGGGTGCGGGGCCTTTATTCCCTCCTGCCTCTGTGAGCCATTCTGGATCCCACGTGGGGTTTGTATAACCCCTGCAGACAGACCCACCGCCAGGCACAGGCCGGCACCTCCAGCTGGGAACTGCTCTTTATTTTGCATTTTTAGGTGGATTTTGGCAGCTGGGAAGCCTCCCAGCCCCTTTGCTCGCAGCTCCGCTGCCGCAGCCGCTGCTCCTGGCACCTTCCCTCTGTTGCAGGACGAGCATCGAGCGCTAGGAGGAAGACAGAAAAGGATGGGATGGGATGGGGTGGGGTGGGATGGGGTGGGCAGGGAGAAGAGAGAGAAAGCCTGCAGGCTTAGCTCAGGCCACCTGTGATGGGATCTGCTTGGGATGAAGCCTCAGGGTGGCTGTGAAGTGGGAGAGGCCCCTTGTGCCCAAGCCCAGGAGAAGGTCCAGGTGCAGCTGGTCAGGCTGGGGCTGAGTCAGGTGGAGCCGAGACCTTGGGTGTCCCCAACAGGTATCCCCGCTCAGGGCAAGGCGTCTCGGGGGCCAGGACTTTGCAAGGGAAGGACAGACTCTCCGGCTTGGGAAGAGGGCAGCCAGCCATCAGAGGGGTCCTCTGTCTTCAGCCACGTCCCACACGGAAAGCCAATCTGGGTGCCCAGCCAGAGCCCTTGGATGTCAGGGAGCTCCAGCCAAAGCCACCCTCCAAAACCTGCTTCTGTCTCACAAGGGGTGTCAGAGAAATGCCCTCTTTCCCCCAGGCTGCCCTCAGTGGAGGGATGGGCCCTGCAGCGGGGGGAAGCACCATCCCTTTTTGGAGATAGTTACCAGGGGAGCTGCCTCTGCTGCTCCAGCTTCCGCCTGTTGATCTCAGCCACACGCTTGAATATGTCCTGCCGTGCCTGATGCGGCTCCAGCCTTTCAGGACTGGGCAGCTCGTGGGGGAAAGGTTGCTGCAACAACAGGGAAATGTCATCCCTCAGCCTCTGCGGAAGACCCTTCTGCCTCTCCCTGCCTCCAGCCCCTGTGCCCACCCGGTCCCCGTCACCCACCCTTGACCCTGCGGTGAGGTTTGGGCCTTGGCTGTGGGGGGTGACCCAGGCCATTCCCGTGTTAGGAGACATCAGAGGGTGTCCTACGCCACCCCAGGACGCAGGGACCGGGGTCCTGGACACCTCTGCGGGGTCACGGCTACGCGACGGCGCGCACATACTCAGGCTGGAGCCTTTTCAGCTGGGCTGCCGATGCCTTCTCCTCTTCTGGGAGAGGGTTTTCAGCCTTCCTCCGCCTCTTCT